>NW_022279730.1:0-167066 GCF_009193385.2 Nasonia vitripennis
GCGTGAGGATGCCAGTAAGCCAAAGTCTAGACTTTCGACCCTCGCATTCGCCAGAAAATGCCTCAGAATGCGTGGATCTTGTACATATTATTTATAAAAGCTACTTGCATATAGCTAGGAGTCAACTATAAAATTGTAGTTTCAACTGGCGTGAGAGAATTTGTAAGCCAAAGTCTAGACTTTCGACCCTCGCATTCTGACGAAAAATGCCTTACTGTGGCCGCCATCTTGTCGTGGACCCTAATACTTTTGAGTTTAAGGAGCGACATCTTTTCCTCAGCGTGGGTCTTATGTGTATTATTTTTATAAAAGCAACTTGTATATAGCTAGGAGTCAACTATAAAATTGTAGTTTCAACTGGCGTGAGAGATGCCAGTAAGCCAAAGTCTAGACTTTCGACCTCGCATTCTGCCAGAAAATGCCTCAGAATGCGTGGATCTTGTACATATTATTTTTATAAAAAAGCTACTTGAATTTAGCGAGGAGTCAACTATAAAATTGTAGTTGCAACTGGCGTGAGAGAATTTTGTAAGCCAAAGTCTAGACTTTCGACCCTCGCATTCTGACGAAAAATGCCTTACTGTGGCCGCCATCTTGTCGTGGACCCTAATACTTTTGAGTTTAAGGAGCGACATCTTTTCCTCAGCGTGGTCTTATGTGTATTATTTATAAAAGCTACTTGTAATAGCTAGGAGTCAACTATAAAATTGTAGTTGCAACTGGCGTGAGAGATGCCAGTAAGCCAAAGTCTAGACTTTCGACCCTCGCATTCTGACGAAAAATGCCTTACTGTGGCCGCCATCTTGTCGTGGACCCTAATACTTTTGAGTTTAAGGAGCGACATCTTTTCCTCAGCGTGGGTCTTATGTGTATTATTTCTATAAATGCTACTTGCATATAGCTAGGAGTCAACTATAAAATTGTAGTTTCAACTGGCGTGAGGAAGCCAGTAAGCCAAAGTCTAGACTTTCGACCCTCGCATTCTGCCAGAAAATGCCTCAGAATGCGTGGATCTTGTACATATTATTTTTATAAAAGCTACTTGAATTTAGCGAGGAGTCAACTATAAAATTGTAGTTGCAACTGGCGTGAGAGAATTTTGTAAGCCAAAGTCTAGACTTTCGACCCTCGCATTCTGACGAAAAATGCCTTACTGTGGCCGCCATCTTGTCGTGGACCCTAATACTTTTGAGTTTAAGGAGCGACATCTTTTCCTCAGCGTGGGTCTTATGTGTATTATTTCTATAAATGCTACTTGCATATAGCTAGGAGTCAACTATAAAATTGTAGTTTCAACTGGCGTGAGAGATGCCAGTAAGCCAAAGTCTAGACTTTCGACCCTCGCATTCTGACGAAAAATGCCTTACTGTGGCCGCCATCTTGTCGTGGACCCTAATACTTTTGAGTTTAAGGAGCGACATCTTTTCCTCAGCGTGGGTCTTATGTGTATTATTTTATAAAAGCTACTTGTATATAGCTAGGAGTCAACTATAAAATTGTAGTTTCAACTGGCGTGAGAGATGCCAGTAAGCCAAAGTCTAGACTTTCGACCCTCGCATTCTGACGAAAAATGCCTTACTGTGGCCGCCATCTTGTCGTGGACCCTAATACTTTTGAGTTTAAGGGCGACATCTTTTCCTCAGCGTGGGTCTTATGTGTATTATTTCTATAAATGCTAACTTGCATATAGCTAGGAGTCAACTATAAAATTGTAGTTTCAACTGGCGTGAGAGATGCCAGTAAGCCAAAGTCTAGACTTTCGACCTCGCATTCTGCCAGAAAATGCCTCAGAATGCGTGGATCTTGTACATATTATTTTTATAAAAGCTACTTGAATTTAGCGAGGAGTCAACTATAAAATTGTAGTTGCAACTGGCGAGAGAATTTTGTAAGCCAAAGTCTAGACTTTCGACCCTCGCATTCTGACGAAAAATGCCTTACTGTGGCCGCCATCTTGTCGTGGACCCTAATACTTTTGAGTTTAGGGCGACATCTTTTCCTCAGCGTGGGTCTTATGTGTATTATTTCTATAAATGCTACTTGCATATAGCTAGGAGTCAACTATAAAATTGTAGTTCAACTGGCGTGAGAGATGCCAGTAAGCCAAAGTCTAGACTTTCGACCTCGCATTCTGACGAAAAATGCCTTACTGTGGCCGCCATCTTGTCGTGGACCCTAATACTTTTGAGTTTAAGGAGCGACATCTTTTCCTCAGCGTGGGTCTTATGTGTATTATTATAAAAGCTACTTGCATATAGCTAGGAGTCAACTATAAAATTGTAGTTTCAACTGGCGTGAGAGATGCCAGTAAGCCAAAGTCTAGACTTTCGACCCTCGCATTCTGACGAAAAATGCCTTACTGTGGCCGCCATCTTGTCGTGGACCCTAATACTTTTGAGTTTAAGGAGCGACATCTTTTCCTCAGCGTGGGTCTTATGTGTATTATTATTATAAATGCAACTTGTATATAGCTAGGAGTCAACTATAAATTGTAGTTACAACTGGCGTGAGAGATGCCAGTAAGCCAAAGTCTAGACTTTCGACCCTCGCATTCTGCCAGAAAATGCCTCAGAATGCGTGGATCTTGTACATATTATTTTTATAAAAGCTACTTGAATTTAGCGAGGAGTCAACTATAAAATTGTAGTTGCAACTGGCGTGAGAGAATTTTGTAAGCCAAAGTCTAGACTTTCGACCCTCGCATTCTGACGAAAAATGCCTTACTGTGGCCGCCATCTTGTCGTGGACCCTAATACTTTTGAGTTTAAGGAGCGACATCTTTTCCTCAGCGTGGGTCTTATGTGTATTATTTCTTATAAAAGCAACTTGTATATAGCTAGGAGTCAACTATAAAATTGTAGTTACAACTGGCGTGAGAGATGCCAGTAAGCCAAAGTCTAGACTTTCGACCCTCGCATTCTGACGAAAAATGCCTTACTGTGGCCGCCATCTTGTCGTGGACCCTAATACTTTTGAGTTTAAGGAGCGACATCTTTTCCTCAGCGTGGGTCTTATGTGTATTATTTCTATAAATGCTACTTGCATATAGCTAGGAGTCAACTATAAAATTGTAGTTTCAACTGGCGTGAGAGATGCCAGTAAGCCAAAGTCTAGACTTTCGACCCTCGCATTCTGCCAGAAAATGCCTCAGAATGCGTGGATCTTGTACATATTATTTTTATAAAAGCTACTTGAATTTAGCGAGGAGTCAACTATAAAATTGTAGTTGCAACTGGCGTGAGAGAATTTTGTAAGCCAAAGTCTAGACTTTCGACCCTCGCATTCTGACGAAAAATGCCTTACTGTGGCCGCCATCTTGTCGTGGACCCTAATACTTTTGAGTTTAAGGAGCGACATCTTTTCCTCAGCGTGGGTCTTATGTATTATTTCTATAAATGCTACTTGCATATAGCTAGGAGTCAACTATAAAATTGTAGTTTCAACTGGCGTGAGAGATGCCAGTAAGCCAAAGTCTAGACTTTCGACCCTCGCATTCTGACGAAAAATGCCTTACTGTGGCCGCCATCTTGTCGTGGACCCTAATACTTTTGAGTTTAAGGAGCGACATCTTTTCCTCAGCGTGGGTCTTATGTGTATTATTTTATAAAAGCTACTTGCATATAGCTAGGAGTCAACTATAAAATTGTAGTTTCAACTGGCGTGAGAGATGCCAGTAAGCCAAAGTCTAGACCCTCGCATTCTGACGAAAAATGCCTTACTGTGGCCGCCATCTTGTCGTGGACCCTAATACTTTTGAGTTTAAGGAGCGACATCTTTTCCTCAGCGTGGGTCTTATGTGTATTATTTCTATAAATGCTACTTGCATATAGCTAGGAGTCAACTATAAAATTGTAGTTTCAACTGGCGTGAGAGAAGCCAGTAAGCCAAAGTCTAGACTTTCGACCCTCGCATTCTGCCAGAAAATGCCTCAGAATGCGTGGATCTTGTACATTTATTTTTATAAAAGCTACTTGAATTAGCGAGGAGTCAACTATAAAATTGTAGTTGCAACTGGCGTGAGAGAATTTTGTAAGCCAAAGTCTAGACTTTCGACCCTCGCATTCTGACGAAAAATGCCTTACTGTGGCCGCCATCTTGTCGTGGACCCTAATACTTTTGAGTTTAAGGCGACATCTTTTCCTCAGCGTGGGTCTTATGTGTATTATTTTTATAAAGCTACTTGCATATAGCTAGGAGTCAACTATAAAATTGTAGTTTCAACTGGCGTGAGAGATGCCAGTAAGCCAAAGTCTAGACTTTCGACCCTCGCATTCTGACGAAAAATGCCTTACTGTGGCCGCCATCTTGTCGTGGACCCTAATACTTTTGAGTTTAAGGAGCGACATCTTTTCCTCAGCGTGGGTCTTATGTGTATTATTATTATAAAGCTACTTGCATATAGCTAGGAGTCAACTATAAAATTGTAGTTTCAACTGGCGTGAGAGATGCCAGTAAGCCAAAGTCTAGACTTTCGACCCTCGCATTCTGACGAAAAATGCCTTACTGTGGCCGCCATCTTGTCGTGGACCCTAATACTTTTGAGTTTAAGGAGCGACATCTTTTCCTCAGCGTGGGTCTTATGTGTATTATTTTATAAAGCAACTTGCATATAGCTAGGAGTCAACTATAAAATTGTAGTTTCAACTGGCGTGAGAGATGCCAGTAAGCCAAAGTCTAGACTTTCGACCCTCGCATTCTGCCAGAAAATGCCTCAGAATGCGTGGATCTTGTACATATTATTTTTATAAAAAGCTACTTGAATTTAGCGAGGAGTCAACTATAAAATTGTAGTTGCAACTGGCGTGAGAGAATTTTGTAAGCCAAAGTCTAGACTTTCGACCCTCGCATTCTGACGAAAAATGCCTTACTGTGGCCGCCATCTTGTCGTGGACCCTAATACTTTTGAGTTTAAGGAGCGACATCTTTTCCTCAGCGTGGATCTTATGTGTATTATTTTTATAAAAGCAACTTGTATATAGCTAGGAGTCAACTATAAAATTGTAGTTACAACTGGCGTGAGAGATGCCAGTAAGCCAAAGTCTAGACTTTCGACCCTCGCATTCTGACGAAAAATGCCTTACTGTGGCCGCCATCTTGTCGTGGACCCTAATACTTTTGAGTTTAAGGAGCGACATCTTTTCCTCAGCGTGGGTCTTATGTGTATTATTTTATAAAAGCACTTGCATATAGCTAGGAGTCAACTATAAAATTGTAGTTTCAACTGGCGTGAGAGATGCCAGTAAGCCAAAGTCTAGACTTTCGACCCTCGCATTCTGACGAAAAATGCCTTACTGTGGCCGCCATCTTGTCGTGGACCCTAATACTTTTGAGTTTAAGGAGCGACATCTTTTCCTCAGCGTGGGTCTTATGTGTATTATTATTATAAAAGCAACTTGTATATAGCTAGGAGTCAACTATAAAATTGTAGTTACAACTGGCGTGAGAGATGCCAGTAAGCCAAAGTCTAGACTTTCGACCTCGCATTCTGCCAGAAAATGCCTCAGAATGCGTGGATCTTGTACATATTATTTTTTAAAAGCTACTTGAATTTAGCGAGGAGTCAACTATAAAATTGTAGTTGCAACTGGCGTGAGAGAATTTTGTAAGCCAAAGTCTAGACTTTCGACCCTCGCATTCTGACGAAAAATGCCTTACTGTGGCCGCCATCTTGTCGTGGACCCTAATACTTTTGAGTTTAAGGAGCGACA
The DNA here is from genome assembly GCF_009193385.2 of Nasonia vitripennis. NCBI lineage: Eukaryota > Metazoa > Arthropoda > Insecta > Hymenoptera > Pteromalidae > Nasonia > Nasonia vitripennis. The sequence goes on from NW_022279730.1 coordinate 5,709, forward strand.
TCTTTTCCTCAGCGTGGGTCTATGTGTATTATTTTATAAAAGCAACTTGTATATAGCTAGGAGTCAACTATAAAATTGTAGTTTCAACTGGCGTGAGAGATGCCAGTAAGCCAAAGTCTAGACTTTCGACCCTCGCATTCTGACAGAAAATGCCTTAGAATGCGTGGATCTTGTACTATTTTTTTATAAAGCTACTTGAATTTAGCGCAGGAGTCAACTATAAAATTGTAGTTGCAACTGGCGTGAGAGAATTTTGTAAGCCAAAGTCTAGACTTTCGACCCTCGCATTCTGACGAAAAATGCCTTACTGTGGCCGCCATCTTGTCGTGGACCCTAATACTTTTGAGTTTAAGGAGCGACATCTTTTCCTCAGCGTGGGTCTTATGTGTATTATTTTTATAAAAGCAACTTGTATATAGCTAGGAGTCAACTATAAAATTGTAGTTACAACTGGCGTGAGAGATGCCAGTAAGCCAAAGTCTAGACTTTCGACCCTCGCATTCTGCCAGAAAATGCCTCAGAATGCGTGGATCTTGTACATATTATTTTTATAAAAGCTACTTGAATTTAGCGAGGAGTCAACTATAAAATTGTAGTTGCAACTGGCGTGAGAGAATTTTGTAAGCCAAAGTCTAGACTTTCGACCCTCGCATTCTGACGAAAAATGCCTTACTGTGGCCGCCATCTTGTCGTGGACCCTAATACTTTTGAGTTTAAGGAGCGACATCTTTTCCTCAGCGTGGGTCTTATGTGTATTATTTTTATAAAAGCTACTTGCATATAGCTAGGAGTCAACTATAAAATTGTAGTTTCAACTGGCGTGAGAGATGCCAGTAAGCCAAAGTCTAGACTTTCGACCCTCGCATTCTGACGAAAAATGCCTTACTGTGGCCGCCATCTTGTCGTGGACCCTAATACTTTTGAGTTTAAGGAGCGACATCTTTTCCTCAGCGTGGGTCTTATGTGTATTATTTCTATAAATGCTACTTGCATATAGCTAGGAGTCAACTATAAAATTGTAGTTTCAACTGGCGTGAGAGATGCCAGTAAGCCAAAGTCTAGACTTTCGACCCTCGCATTCTGCCAGAAAATGCCTCAGAATGCGTGGATCTTGTACATATTATTTTTATAAAAGCTACTTGAATTTAGCGAGGAGTCAACTATAAAATTGTAGTTGCAACTGGCGTGAGAGAATTTTGTAAGCCAAAGTCTAGACTTTCGACCCTCGCATTCTGACGAAAAATGCCTTACTGTGGCCGCCATCTTGTCGTGGACCCTAATACTTTTGAGTTTAAGGAGCGACATCTTTTCCTCAGCGTGGGTCTTATGTGTATTATTTTTATAAAAGCAACTTGTATATAGCTAGGAGTCAACTATAAAATTGTAGTTACAACTGGCGTGAGAGATGCCAGTAAGCCAAAGTCTAGACTTTCGACCCTCGCATTCTGACAGAAAATGCCTCAGAATGCGTGGATCTTGTAACATAATTATTTTTTATAAAGCTACTTGAATTTAGCGAGGAGTCAACTATAAAAATTGTAGTTGCAACTGGCGTGAGAGAATTTTGTAAGCCAAAGTCTAGACTTTCGACCCTCGCATTCTGACGAAAAATGCCTTACTGTGGCCGCCATCTTGTCGTGGACCCTAATACTTTTGAGTTTAAGGAGCGACATCTTTTCCTCAGCGTGGTCTTATGTGTATTATTTCTATAAATGCTACTTGCATATAGCTAGGAGTCAACTATAAAATTGTAGTTTCAACTGGCGTGAGAGATGCCAGTAAGCCAAAGTCTAGACTTTCGACCCTCGCATTCTGACGAAAAATGCCTTACTGTGGCCGCCATCTTGTCGTGGACCCTAATACTTTTGAGTTTAAGGAGCGACATCTTTTCCTCAGCGTGGGTCTTATGTGTATTATTTTATAAAAGCAACTTGTATATAGCTAGGAGTCAACTATAAATTGTAGTTTCAACTGGCGTGAGAGATGCCAGTAAGCCAAAGTCTAGACTTTCGACCCTCGCATTCTGACGAAAAATGCCTTACTGTGGCCGCCATCTTGTCGTGGACCCTAATACTTTTGAGTTTAAGGAGCGACATCTTTTCCTCAGCGTGGGTCTTATGTGTATTATTTTATAAATGCAACTTGCATATAGCTAGGAGTCAACTATAAAATTGTAGTTTCAACTGGCGTGAGAGATGCCAGTAAGCCAAAGTCTAGACTTTCGACCCTCGCATTCTGACGAAAAATGCCTTACTGTGGCCGCCATCTTGTCGTGGACCCTAATACTTTTGAGTTTAAGGAGCGACATCTTTTCCTCAGCGTGGGTCTTATGTGTATTATTTTATAAAAGCAACTTGCATATAGCTAGGAGTCAACTATAAAATTGTAGTTTCAACTGGCGTGAGAGATGCCAGTAAGCCAAAGTCTAGACTTTCGACCCTCGCATTCTGACGAAAAATGCCTTACTGTGGCCGCCATCTTGTCGTGGACCCTAATACTTTTGAGTTTAAGGAGCGACATCTTTTCCTCAGCGTGGGTCTTATGTGTATTATTTTATAAAAGCTACTTGTATATAGCTAGGAGTCAACTATAAAATTGTAGTTACAACTGGCGTGAGAGATGCCAGTAAGCCAAAGTCTAGACTTTCGACCCTCGCATTCTGACGAAAAATGCCTTACTGTGGCCGCCATCTTGTCGTGGACCCTAATACTTTTGAGTTTAAGGAGCGACATCTTTTCCTCAGCGTGGGTCTTATGTGTATTATTTTTATAAAAGCTACTTGTATATAGCTAGGAGTCAACTATAAAATTGTAGTTTCAACTGGCGTGAGAGATGCCAGTAAGCCAAAGTCTAGACTTTCGACCCTCGCATTCTGACGAAAAATGCCTTACTGTGGCCGCCATCTTGTCGTGGACCCTAATACTTTTGAGTTTAAGGAGCGACATCTTTTCCTCAGCGTGGGTCTTATGTGTATTATTTCTATAAATGCACTTGCATATAGCTAGGAGTCAACTATAAAATTGTAGTTTCAACTGGCGTGAGAGATGCCAGTAAGCCAAAGTCTAGACTTTCGACCCTCGCATTCTGCCAGAAAATGCCTCAGAATGCGTGGATCTTGTACATATTATTTTTATAAAAGCTACTTGAATTTAGCGAGGAGTCAACTATAAAATTGTAGTTGCAACTGGCGTGAGAGAATTTTGTAAGCCAAAGTCTAGACTTTCGACCCTCGCATTCTGACGAAAAATGCCTTACTGTGGCCGCCATCTTGTCGTGGACCCTAATACTTTTGAGTTTAAGGAGCGACATCTTTTCCTCAGCGTGGGTCTTATGTGTATTATTTCTATAAAAGCTACTTGCATATAGCTAGGAGTCAACTATAAAATTGTAGTTTCAACTGGCGTGAGAGATGCCAGTAAGCCAAAGTCTAGACTTTCGACCCTCGCATTCTGACGAAAAATGCCTTACTGTGGCCGCCATCTTGTCGTGGACCCTAATACTTTTGAGTTTAAGGAGCGACATCTTTTCCTCAGCGTGGGTCTTATGTGTATTATTTTATAAAAGCTACTTGCATATAGCTAGGAGTCAACTATAAAATTGTAGTTTCAACTGGCGTGAGAGATGCCAGTAAGCCAAAGTCTAGACTTTCGACCCTCGCATTCTGACGAAAAATGCCTTACTGTGGCCGCCATCTTGTCGTGGACCCTAATACTTTTGAGTTTAAGGAGCGACATCTTTTCCTCAGCGTGGGTCTTATGTGTATTATTATTATAAAAGCAACTTGTATATAGCTAGGAGTCAACTATAAAATTGTAGTTCAACTGGCGTGAGAGATGCCAGTAAGCCAAAGTCTAGACTTTCGACCCTCGCATTCTGACGAAAAATGCCTTACTGTGGCCGCCATCTTGTCGTGGACCCTAATACTTTTGAGTTTAAGGAGCGACATCTTTTCCTCAGCGTGGGTCTTATGTGTATTATTTATTATAAAAGCAACTTGTATATAGCTAGGAGTCAACTATAAAATTGTAGTTACAACTGGCGTGAGAGATGCCAGTAAGCCAAAGTCTAGACTTTCGACCCTCGCATTCTGCCAGAAAATGCCTCAGAATGCGTGGATCTTGTACATATTATTTTTATAAAAGCTACTTGAATTTAGCGAGGAGTCAACTATAAAATTGTAGTTGCAACTGGCGTGAGAGAATTTTGTAAGCCAAAGTCTAGACTTTCGACCCTCGCATTCTGACGAAAAATGCCTTACTGTGGCCGCCATCTTGTCGTGGACCCTAATACTTTTGAGTTTAAGGAGCGACATCTTTTCCTCAGCGTGGGTCTTATGTGTATTATTTTATAAAAGCAACTTGTATATAGCTAGGAGTCAACTATAAAATTGTAGTTACAACTGGCGTGAGAGATGCCAGTAAGCCAAAGTCTAGACTTTCGACCCTCGCATTCTGACGAAAAATGCCTTACTGTGGCCGCCATCTTGTCGTGGACCCTAATACTTTTGAGTTTAAGGAGCGACATCTTTTCCTCAGCGTGGGTCTTATGTGTATTATTTTTATAAAAGCAACTTGCATATAGCTAGGAGTCAACTATAAAATTGTAGTTTCAACTGGCGTGAGAGATGCCAGTAAGCCAAAGTCTAGACTTTCGACCCTCGCATTCTGACGAAAAATGCCTTACTGTGGCCGCCATCTTGTCGTGGACCCTAATACTTTTGAGTTTAAGGAGCGACATCTTTTCCTCAGCGTGGGTCTTATGTGTATTATTTTTATAAAAGCAACTTGTATATAGCTAGGAGTCAACTATAAAATTGTAGTTACAACTGGCGTGAGAGATGCCAGTAAGCCAAAGTCTAGACTTTCGACCCTCGCATTCTGACGAAAAATGCCTTACTGTGGCCGCCATCTTGTCGTGGACCCTAATACTTTTGAGTTTAAGGAGCGACATCTTTTCCTCAGCGTGGGTCTTATGTGTATTATTTTTATAAAAGCTACTTGTATATAGCTAGGAGTCAACTATAAAATTGTAGTTTCAACTGGCGTGAGAGATGCCAGTAAGCCAAAGTCTAGACTTTCGACCCTCGCATTCTGACGAAAAATGCCTTACTGTGGCCGCCATCTTGTCGTGGACCCTAATACTTTTGAGTTTAAGGAGCGACATCTTTTCCTCAGCGTGGGTCTTATGTGTATTATTTTTATAAAAGCAACTTGTATATAGCTAGGAGTCAACTATAAAATTGTAGTTACAACTGGCGTGAGAGATGCCAGTAAGCCAAAGTCTAGACTTTCGACCCTCGCATTCTGCCAGAAAATGCCTCAGAATGCGTGGATCTTGTACATATTATTTTTATAAAAGCTACTTGAATTTAGCGAGGAGTCAACTATAAAATTGTAGTTGCAACTGGCGTGAGAGAATTTTGTAAGCCAAAGTCTAGACTTTCGACCCTCGCATTCTGACGAAAAATGCCTTACTGTGGCCGCCATCTTGTCGTGGACCCTAATACTTTTGAGTTTAAGGAGCGACATCTTTTCCTCAGCGTGGGTCGTATGTGTATTATTTTTATAAAAGCAACTTGTATATAGCTAGGAGTCAACTATAAAATTGTAGTTACAACTGGCGTGAGAGATGCCAGTAAGCCAAAGTCTAGACTTTCGACCCTCGCATTCTGCCAGAAAATGCCTCAGAATGCGTGGATCTTGTACATATTATTTTTATAAAAGCTACTTGAATTTAGCGAGGAGTCAACTATAAAATTGTAGTTGCAACTGGCGTGAGAGAATTTTGTAAGCCAAAGTCTAGACTTTCGACCCTCGCATTCTGACGAAAAATGCCTTACTGTGGCCGCCATCTTGTCGTGGACCCTAATACTTTTGAGTTTAAGGAGCGACATCTTTTCCTCAGCGTGGGTCTTATGTGTATTATTTCTATAAATGCTACTTGCATATAGCTAGGAGTCAACTATAAAATTGTAGTTTCAACTGGCGTGAGAGATGCCAGTAAGCCAAAGTCTAGACTTTCGACCCTCGCATTCTGACGAAAAATGCCTTACTGTGGCCGCCATCTTGTCGTGGACCCTAATACTTTTGAGTTTAAGGAGCGACATCTTTTCCTCAGCGTGGGTCTTATGTGTATTATTTTATAAAAGCTACTTGTATATAGCTAGGAGTCAACTATAAAATTGTAGTTTCAACTGGCGTGAGAGAATGCCAGTAAGCCAAAGTCTAGACTTTCGACCCTCGCATTCTGACGAAAAATGCCTTACTGTGGCCGCCATCTTGTCGTGGACCCTAATACTTTTGAGTTTAAGGAGCGACATCTTTTCCTCAGCGTGGGTCTTATGTGTATTATTTTATAAAAGCTACTTGTATATAGCTAGGAGTCAACTATAAAATTGTAGTTACAACTGGCGTGAGAGATGCCAGTAAGCCAAAGTCTAGACTTTCGACCCTCGCATTCTGACGAAAAATGCCTTACTGTGGCCGCCATCTTGTCGTGGACCCTAATACTTTTGAGTTTAAGGAGCGACATCTTTTCCTCAGCGTGGGTCTTATGTGTATTATTATTATAAAAGCAACTTGTATATAGCTAGGAGTCAACTATAAAATTGTAGTTACAACTGGCGTGAGAGATGCCAGTAAGCCAAAGTCTAGACTTTCGACCCTCGCATTCTGCCAGAAAATGCCTCAGAATGCGTGGATCTTGTACATATTATTTTTATAAAAGCTACTTGAATTTAGCGAGGAGTCAACTATAAAATTGTAGTTGCAACTGGCGTGAGAGAATTTTGTAAGCCAAAGTCTAGACTTTCGACCCTCGCATTCTGACGAAAAATGCCTTACTGTGGCCGCCATCTTGTCGTGGACCCTAATACTTTTGAGTTTAAGGAGCGACATCTTTTCCTCAGCGTGGGTCTTATGTGTATTATTTTTATAAAAGCAACTTGTATATAGCTAGGAGTCAACTATAAAATTGTAGTTACAACTGGCGTGAGAGATGCCAGTAAGCCAAAGTCTAGACTTTCGACCCTCGCATTCTGACGAAAAATGCCTTACTGTGGCCGCCATCTTGTCGTGGACCCTAATACTTTTGAGTTTAAGGAGCGACATCTTTTCCTCAGCGTGGGTCTTATGTGTATTATTTCTATAAAAGCAACTTGCATATAGCTAGGAGTCAACTATAAAATTGTAGTTACAACTGGCGTGAGAGATGCCAGTAAGCCAAAGTCTAGACTTTCGACCCTCGCATTCTGCCAGAAAATGCCTCAGAATGCGTGGATCTTGTACATATTATTTTTATAAAAGCTACTTGAATTTAGCGAGGAGTCAACTATAAAATTGTAGTTGCAACTGGCGTGAGAGAATTTTGTAAGCCAAAGTCTAGACTTTCGACCCTCGCATTCTGACGAAAAATGCCTTACTGTGGCCGCCATCTTGTCGTGGACCCTAATACTTTTGAGTTTAAGGAGCGACATCTTTTCCTCAGCGTGGGTCTTATGTGTATTATTTCTATAAAAGCTACTTGCATATAGCTAGGAGTCAACTATAAAATTGTAGTTTCAACTGGCGTGAGAGATGCCAGTAAGCCAAAGTCTAGACTTTCGACCCTCGCATTCTGACGAAAAATGCCTTACTGTGGCCGCCATCTTGTCGTGGACCCTAATACTTTTGAGTTTAAGGAGCGACATCTTTTCCTCAGCGTGGGTCTTATGTGTATTATTTTATAAAAGCTACTTGTATATAGCTAGGAGTCAACTATAAAATTGTAGTTACAACTGGCGTGAGAGATGCCAGTAAGCCAAAGTCTAGACTTTCGACCCTCGCATTCTGACGAAAAATGCCTTACTGTGGCCGCCATCTTGTCGTGGACCCTAATACTTTTGAGTTTAAGGAGCGACATCTTTTCCTCAGCGTGGGTCTTATGTGTATTATTTTATAAAAGCTACTTGTATATAGCTAGGAGTCAACTATAAAATTGTAGTTTCAACTGGCGTGAGAGATGCCAGTAAGCCAAAGTCTAGACTTTCGACCCTCGCATTCTGACGAAAAATGCCTTACTGTGGCCGCCATCTTGTCGTGGACCCTAATACTTTTGAGTTTAAGGAGCGACATCTTTTCCTCAGCGTGGGTCTTATGTGTATTATTTTATAAAAGCAACTTGTATATAGCTAGGAGTCAACTATAAAATTGTAGTTACAACTGGCGTGAGAGATGCCAGTAAGCCAAAGTCTAGACTTTCGACCCTCGCATTCTGCCAGAAAATGCCTCAGAATGCGTGGATCTTGTACATATTATTTTTATAAAAGCTACTTGAATTTAGCGAGGAGTCAACTATAAAATTGTAGTTGCAACTGGCGTGAGAGAATTTTGTAAGCCAAAGTCTAGACTTTCGACCCTCGCATTCTGACGAAAAATGCCTTACTGTGGCCGCCATCTTGTCGTGGACCCTAATACTTTTGAGTTTAAGGAGCGACATCTTTTCCTCAGCGTGGGTCTTATGTGTATTATTATTATAAAAGCAACTTGTATATAGCTAGGAGTCAACTATAAAATTGTAGTTACAACTGGCGTGAGAGATGCCAGTAAGCCAAAGTCTAGACTTTCGACCCTCGCATTCTGACGAAAAATGCCTTACTGTGGCCGCCATCTTGTCGTGGACCCTAATACTTTTGAGTTTAAGGAGCGACATCTTTTCCTCAGCGTGGGTCTTATGTGTATTATTTCTATAAATGCTACTTGCATATAGCTAGGAGTCAACTATAAAATTGTAGTTTCAACTGGCGTGAGAGATGCCAGTAAGCCAAAGTCTAGACTTTCGACCCTCGCATTCTGCCAGAAAATGCCTCAGAATGCGTGGATCTTGTACATATTATTTTTATAAAAGCTACTTGAATTTAGCGAGGAGTCAACTATAAAATTGTAGTTGCAACTGGCGTGAGAGAATTTTGTAAGCCAAAGTCTAGACTTTCGACCCTCGCATTCTGACGAAAAATGCCTTACTGTGGCCGCCATCTTGTCGTGGACCCTAATACTTTTGAGTTTAAGGAGCGACATCTTTTCCTCAGCGTGGGTCTTATGTGTATTATTTCTATAAATGCTACTTGTATATAGCTAGGAGTCAACTATAAAATTGTAGTTTCAACTGGCGTGAGAGATGCCAGTAAGCCAAAGTCTAGACTTTCGACCCTCGCATTCTGACGAAAAATGCCTTACTGTGGCCGCCATCTTGTCGTGGACCCTAATACTTTTGAGTTTAAGGAGCGACATCTTTTCCTCAGCGTGGGTCTTATGTGTATTATTTTATAAAAGCTACTTGTATATAGCTAGGAGTCAACTATAAAATTGTAGTTACAACTGGCGTGAGAGATGCCAGTAAGCCAAAGTCTAGACTTTCGACCCTCGCATTCTGACGAAAAATGCCTTACTGTGGCCGCCATCTTGTCGTGGACCCTAATACTTTTGAGTTTAAGGAGCGACATCTTTTCCTCAGCGTGGGTCTTATGTGTATTATTTCTATAAATGCAACTTGTATATAGCTAGGAGTCAACTATAAAATTGTAGTTTCAACTGGCGTGAGAGATGCCAGTAAGCCAAAGTCTAGACTTTCGACCCTCGCATTCTGCCAGAAAATGCCTCAGAATGCGTGGATCTTGTACATATTATTTTTATAAAAGCTACTTGAATTTAGCGAGGAGTCAACTATAAAATTGTAGTTGCAACTGGCGTGAGAGAATTTTGTAAGCCAAAGTCTAGACTTTCGACCCTCGCATTCTGACGAAAAATGCCTTACTGTGGCCGCCATCTTGTCGTGGACCCTAATACTTTTGAGTTTAAGGAGCGACATCTTTTCCTCAGCGTGGGTCTTATGTGTATTATTTCTATAAATGCAACTTGCATATAGCTAGGAGTCAACTATAAAATTGTAGTTACAACTGGCGTGAGAGATGCCAGTAAGCCAAAGTCTAGACTTTCGACCCTCGCATTCTGACGAAAAATGCCTTACTGTGGCCGCCATCTTGTCGTGGACCCTAATACTTTTGAGTTTAAGGAGCGACATCTTTTCCTCAGCGTGGGTCTTATGTGTATTATTTTTATAAAAGCAACTTGTATATAGCTAGGAGTCAACTATAAAATTGTAGTTACAACTGGCGTGAGAGATGCCAGTAAGCCAAAGTCTAGACTTTCGACCCTCGCATTCTGACGAAAAATGCCTTACTGTGGCCGCCATCTTGTCGTGGACCCTAATACTTTTGAGTTTAAGGAGCGACATCTTTTCCTCAGCGTGGGTCTTATGTGTATTATTTCTATAAATGCTACTTGCATATAGCTAGGAGTCAACTATAAAATTGTAGTTTCAACTGGCGTGAGAGATGCCAGTAAGCCAAAGTCTAGACTTTCGACCCTCGCATTCTGCCAGAAAATGCCTCAGAATGCGTGGATCTTGTACATATTATTTTTATAAAAGCTACTTGAATTTAGCGAGGAGTCAACTATAAAATTGTAGTTGCAACTGGCGTGAGAGAATTTTGTAAGCCAAAGTCTAGACTTTCGACCCTCGCATTCTGACGAAAAATGCCTTACTGTGGCCGCCATCTTGTCGTGGACCCTAATACTTTTGAGTTTAAGGAGCGACATCTTTTCCTCAGCGTGGATCTTAAGTGTATTATTTTTATAAAAGCAACTTGTATATAGCTAGGAGTCAACTATAAAATTGTAGTTACAACTGGCGTGAGAGATGCCAGTAAGCCAAAGTCTAGACTTTCGACCCTCGCATTCTGCCAGAAAATGCCTCAGAATGCGTGGATCTTGTACATATTATTTTTATAAAAGCTACTTGAATTTAGCGAGGAGTCAACTATAAAATTGTAGTTGCAACTGGCGTGAGAGAATTTTGTAAGCCAAAGTCTAGACTTTCGACCCTCGCATTCTGACGAAAAATGCCTTACTGTGGCCGCCATCTTGTCGTGGACCCTAATACTTTTGAGTTTAAGGAGCGACATCTTTTCCTCAGCGTGGGTCTTATGTGTATTATTTCTATAAAAGCAACTTGTATATAGCTAGGAGTCAACTATAAAATTGTAGTTACAACTGGCGTGAGAGATGCCAGTAAGCCAAAGTCTAGACTTTCGACCCTCGCATTCTGCCAGAAAATGCCTCAGAATGCGTGGATCTTGTACATATTATTTTTATAAAAGCTACTTGAATTTAGCGAGGAGTCAACTATAAAATTGTAGTTGCAACTGGCGTGAGAGAATTTTGTAAGCCAAAGTCTAGACTTTCGACCCTCGCATTCTGACGAAAAATGCCTTACTGTGGCCGCCATCTTGTCGTGGACCCTAATACTTTTGAGTTTAAGGAGCGACATCTTTTCCTCAGCGTGGGTCTTATGTGTATTATTTCTATAAAAGCTACTTGTATATAGCTAGGAGTCAACTATAAAATTGTAGTTACAACTGGCGTGAGAGATGCCAGTAAGCCAAAGTCTAGACTTTCGACCCTCGCATTCTGACGAAAAATGCCTTACTGTGGCCGCCATCTTGTCGTGGACCCTAATACTTTTGAGTTTAAGGAGCGACATCTTTTCCTCAGCGTGGGTCTTATGTGTATTATTTTATAAAAGCAACTTGTATATAGCTAGGAGTCAACTATAAAATTGTAGTTACAACTGGCGTGAGAGATGCCAGTAAGCCAAAGTCTAGACTTTCGACCCTCGCATTCTGACGAAAAATGCCTTACTGTGGCCGCCATCTTGTCGTGGACCCTAATACTTTTGAGTTTAAGGAGCGACATCTTTTCCTCAGCGTGGGTCTTATGTGTATTATTTTATAAATGCAACTTGTATATAGCTAGGAGTCAACTATAAAATTGTAGTTACAACTGGCGTGAGAGATGCCAGTAAGCCAAAGTCTAGACTTTCGACCCTCGCATTCTGCCAGAAAATGCCTCAGAATGCGTGGATCTTGTACATATTATTTTTATAAAAGCTACTTGAATTTAGCGAGGAGTCAACTATAAAATTGTAGTTGCAACTGGCGTGAGAGAATTTTGTAAGCCAAAGTCTAGACTTTCGACCCTCGCATTCTGACGAAAAATGCCTTACTGTGGCCGCCATCTTGTCGTGGACCCTAATACTTTTGAGTTTAAGGAGCGACATCTTTTCCTCAGCGTGGATCTTAAGTGTATTATTTTTATAAAAGCAACTTGTATATAGCTAGGAGTCAACTATAAAATTGTAGTTACAACTGGCGTGAGAGATGCCAGTAAGCCAAAGTCTAGACTTTCGACCCTCGCATTCTGCCAGAAAATGCCTCAGAATGCGTGGATCTTGTACATATTATTTTTATAAAAGCTACTTGAATTTAGCGAGGAGTCAACTATAAAATTGTAGTTGCAACTGGCGTGAGAGAATTTTGTAAGCCAAAGTCTAGACTTTCGACCCTCGCATTCTGACGAAAAATGCCTTACTGTGGCCGCCATCTTGTCGTGGACCCTAATACTTTTGAGTTTAAGGAGCGACATCTTTTCCTCAGCGTGGGTCTTATGTGTATTATTTCTATAAATGCTACTTGCATATAGCTAGGAGTCAACTATAAAATTGTAGTTTCAACTGGCGTGAGAGATGCCAGTAAGCCAAAGTCTAGACTTTCGACCCTCGCATTCTGCCAGAAAATGCCTCAGAATGCGTGGATCTTGTACATATTATTTTTATAAAAGCTACTTGAATTTAGCGAGGAGTCAACTATAAAATTGTAGTTGCAACTGGCGTGAGAGAATTTTGTAAGCCAAAGTCTAGACTTTCGACCCTCGCATTCTGACGAAAAATGCCTTACTGTGGCCGCCATCTTGTCGTGGACCCTAATACTTTTGAGTTTAAGGAGCGACATCTTTTCCTCAGCGTGGGTCTTATGTGTATTATTTCTATAAATGCTACTTGCATATAGCTAGGAGTCAACTATAAAATTGTAGTTTCAACTGGCGTGAGAGATGCCAGTAAGCCAAAGTCTAGACTTTCGACCCTCGCATTCTGACGAAAAATGCCTTACTGTGGCCGCCATCTTGTCGTGGACCCTAATACTTTTGAGTTTAAGGAGCGACATCTTTTCCTCAGCGTGGGTCTTATGTGTATTATTTTATAAAAGCAACTTGTATATAGCTAGGAGTCAACTATAAAATTGTAGTTACAACTGGCGTGAGAGATGCCAGTAAGCCAAAGTCTAGACTTTCGACCCTCGCATTCTGACGAAAAATGCCTTACTGTGGCCGCCATCTTGTCGTGGACCCTAATACTTTTGAGTTTAAGGAGCGACATCTTTTCCTCAGCGTGGGTCTTATGTGTATTATTATTATAAAAGCAACTTGTATATAGCTAGGAGTCAACTATAAAATTGTAGTTACAACTGGCGTGAGAGATGCCAGTAAGCCAAAGTCTAGACTTTCGACCCTCGCATTCTGCCAGAAAATGCCTCAGAATGCGTGGATCTTGTACATATTATTTTTATAAAAGCTACTTGAATTTAGCGAGGAGTCAACTATAAAATTGTAGTTGCAACTGGCGTGAGAGAATTTTGTAAGCCAAAGTCTAGACTTTCGACCCTCGCATTCTGACGAAAAATGCCTTACTGTGGCCGCCATCTTGTCGTGGACCCTAATACTTTTGAGTTTAAGGAGCGACATCTTTTCCTCAGCGTGGATCGTAAGTGTATTATTTTTATAAAAGCAACTTGTATATAGCTAGGAGTCAACTATAAAATTGTAGTTACAACTGGCGTGAGAGATGCCAGTAAGCCAAAGTCTAGACTTTCGACCCTCGCATTCTGACGAAAAATGCCTTACTGTGGCCGCCATCTTGTCGTGGACCCTAATACTTTTGAGTTTAAGGAGCGACATCTTTTCCTCAGCGTGGGTCTTATGTGTATTATTTTATAAAAGCAACTTGTATATAGCTAGGAGTCAACTATAAAATTGTAGTTACAACTGGCGTGAGAGATGCCAGTAAGCCAAAGTCTAGACTTTCGACCCTCGCATTCTGACGAAAAATGCCTTACTGTGGCCGCCATCTTGTCGTGGACCCTAATACTTTTGAGTTTAAGGAGCGACATCTTTTCCTCAGCGTGGGTCTTATGTGTATTATTTTATAAAAGCAACTTGTATATAGCTAGGAGTCAACTATAAAATTGTAGTTACAACTGGCGTGAGAGATGCCAGTAAGCCAAAGTCTAGACTTTCGACCCTCGCATTCTGCCAGAAAATGCCTCAGAATGCGTGGATCTTGTACATATTATTTTTATAAAAGCTACTTGAATTTAGCGAGGAGTCAACTATAAAATTGTAGTTGCAACTGGCGTGAGAGAATTTTGTAAGCCAAAGTCTAGACTTTCGACCCTCGCATTCTGACGAAAAATGCCTTACTGTGGCCGCCATCTTGTCGTGGACCCTAATACTTTTGAGTTTAAGGAGCGACATCTTTTCCTCAGCGTGGGTCTTATGTGTATTATTTTATAAAAGCAACTTGTATATAGCTAGGAGTCAACTATAAAATTGTAGTTACAACTGGCGTGAGAGATGCCAGTAAGCCAAAGTCTAGACTTTCGACCCTCGCATTCTGCCAGAAAATGCCTCAGAATGCGTGGATCTTGTACATATTATTTTTATAAAAGCTACTTGAATTTAGCGAGGAGTCAACTATAAAATTGTAGTTGCAACTGGCGTGAGAGAATTTTGTAAGCCAAAGTCTAGACTTTCGACCCTCGCATTCTGACGAAAAATGCCTTACTGTGGCCGCCATCTTGTCGTGGACCCTAATACTTTTGAGTTTAAGGAGCGACATCTTTTCCTCAGCGTGGGTCTTAAGTGTATTATTTTTATAAAAGCAACTTGTATATAGCTAGGAGTCAACTATAAAATTGTAGTTACAACTGGCGTGAGAGATGCCAGTAAGCCAAAGTCTAGACTTTCGACCCTCGCATTCTGCCAGAAAATGCCTCAGAATGCGTGGATCTTGTACATATTATTTTTATAAAAGCTACTTGAATTTAGCGAGGAGTCAACTATAAAATTGTAGTTGCAACTGGCGTGAGAGAATTTTGTAAGCCAAAGTCTAGACTTTCGACCCTCGCATTCTGACGAAAAATGCCTTACTGTGGCCGCCATCTTGTCGTGGACCCTAATACTTTTGAGTTTAAGGAGCGACATCTTTTCCTCAGCGTGGATCGTAAGTGTATTATTTTTATAAAAGCAACTTGTATATAGCTAGGAGTCAACTATAAAATTGTAGTTACAACTGGCGTGAGAGATGCCAGTAAGCCAAAGTCTAGACTTTCGACCCTCGCATTCTGACGAAAAATGCCTTACTGTGGCCGCCATCTTGTCGTGGACCCTAATACTTTTGAGTTTAAGGAGCGACATCTTTTCCTCAGCGTGGGTCTTATGTGTATTATTTCTATAAATGCAACTTGCATATAGCTAGGAGTCAACTATAAAATTGTAGTTTCAACTGGCGTGAGAGATGCCAGTAAGCCAAAGTCTAGACTTTCGACCCTCGCATTCTGCCAGAAAATGCCTCAGAATGCGTGGATCTTGTACATATTATTTTTATAAAAGCTACTTGAATTTAGCGAGGAGTCAACTATAAAATTGTAGTTGCAACTGGCGTGAGAGAATTTTGTAAGCCAAAGTCTAGACTTTCGACCCTCGCATTCTGACGAAAAATGCCTTACTGTGGCCGCCATCTTGTCGTGGACCCTAATACTTTTGAGTTTAAGGAGCGACATCTTTTCCTCAGCGTGGATCTTATGTGTATTATTTTTATAAAAGCAACTTGTATATAGCTAGGAGTCAACTATAAAATTGTAGTTACAACTGGCGTGAGAGATGCCAGTAAGCCAAAGTCTAGACTTTCGACCCTCGCATTCTGCCAGAAAATGCCTCAGAATGCGTGGATCTTGTACATATTATTTTTATAAAAGCTACTTGAATTTAGCGAGGAGTCAACTATAAAATTGTAGTTGCAACTGGCGTGAGAGAATTTTGTAAGCCAAAGTCTAGACTTTCGACCCTCGCATTCTGACGAAAAATGCCTTACTGTGGCCGCCATCTTGTCGTGGACCCTAATACTTTTGAGTTTAAGGAGCGACATCTTTTCCTCAGCGTGGGTCTTATGTGTATTATTTCTATAAAAGCTACTTGTATATAGCTAGGAGTCAACTATAAAATTGTAGTTACAACTGGCGTGAGAGATGCCAGTAAGCCAAAGTCTAGACTTTCGACCCTCGCATTCTGACGAAAAATGCCTTACTGTGGCCGCCATCTTGTCGTGGACCCTAATACTTTTGAGTTTAAGGAGCGACATCTTTTCCTCAGCGTGGGTCTTATGTGTATTATTATTATAAAAGCAACTTGTATATAGCTAGGAGTCAACTATAAAATTGTAGTTACAACTGGCGTGAGAGATGCCAGTAAGCCAAAGTCTAGACTTTCGACCCTCGCATTCTGACGAAAAATGCCTTACTGTGGCCGCCATCTTGTCGTGGACCCTAATACTTTTGAGTTTAAGGAGCGACATCTTTTCCTCAGCGTGGGTCTTATGTGTATTATTATTATAAAAGCAACTTGTATATAGCTAGGAGTCAACTATAAAATTGTAGTTACAACTGGCGTGAGAGATGCCAGTAAGCCAAAGTCTAGACTTTCGACCCTCGCATTCTGACGAAAAATGCCTTACTGTGGCCGCCATCTTGTCGTGGACCCTAATACTTTTGAGTTTAAGGAGCGACATCTTTTCCTCAGCGTGGGTCTTATGTGTATTATTATTATAAAAGCAACTTGTATATAGCTAGGAGTCAACTATAAAATTGTAGTTACAACTGGCGTGAGAGATGCCAGTAAGCCAAAGTCTAGACTTTCGACCCTCGCATTCTGACGAAAAATGCCTTACTGTGGCCGCCATCTTGTCGTGGACCCTAATACTTTTGAGTTTAAGGAGCGACATCTTTTCCTCAGCGTGGGTCTTATGTGTATTATTATTATAAAAGCAACTTGTATATAGCTAGGAGTCAACTATAAAATTGTAGTTACAACTGGCGTGAGAGATGCCAGTAAGCCAAAGTCTAGACTTTCGACCCTCGCATTCTGCCAGAAAATGCCTCAGAATGCGTGGATCTTGTACATATTATTTTTATAAAAGCTACTTGAATTTAGCGAGGAGTCAACTATAAAATTGTAGTTGCAACTGGCGTGAGAGAATTTTGTAAGCCAAAGTCTAGACTTTCGACCCTCGCATTCTGACGAAAAATGCCTTACTGTGGCCGCCATCTTGTCGTGGACCCTAATACTTTTGAGTTTAAGGAGCGACATCTTTTCCTCAGCGTGGGTCTTATGTGTATTATTTTTATAAAAGCAACTTGTATATAGCTAGGAGTCAACTATAAAATTGTAGTTACAACTGGCGTGAGAGATGCCAGTAAGCCAAAGTCTAGACTTTCGACCCTCGCATTCTGACGAAAAATGCCTTACTGTGGCCGCCATCTTGTCGTGGACCCTAATACTTTTGAGTTTAAGGAGCGACATCTTTTCCTCAGCGTGGGTCTTATGTGTATTATTTTTATAAAAGCAACTTGTATATAGCTAGGAGTCAACTATAAAATTGTAGTTACAACTGGCGTGAGAGATGCCAGTAAGCCAAAGTCTAGACTTTCGACCCTCGCATTCTGACGAAAAATGCCTTACTGTGGCCGCCATCTTGTCGTGGACCCTAATACTTTTGAGTTTAAGGAGCGACATCTTTTCCTCAGCGTGGGTCTTATGTGTATTATTTTTATAAAAGCAACTTGTATATAGCTAGGAGTCAACTATAAAATTGTAGTTTCAACTGGCGTGAGAGATGCCAGTAAGCCAAAGTCTAGACTTTCGACCCTCGCATTCTGACGAAAAATGCCTTACTGTGGCCGCCATCTTGTCGTGGACCCTAATACTTTTGAGTTTAAGGAGCGACATCTTTTCCTCAGCGTGGGTCTTATGTGTATTATTTTATAAAAGCAACTTGTATATAGCTAGGAGTCAACTATAAAATTGTAGTTACAACTGGCGTGAGAGATGCCAGTAAGCCAAAGTCTAGACTTTCGACCCTCGCATTCTGACGAAAAATGCCTTACTGTGGCCGCCATCTTGTCGTGGACCCTAATACTTTTGAGTTTAAGGAGCGACATCTTTTCCTCAGCGTGGGTCTTATGTGTATTATTTTTATAAAAGCAACTTGTATATAGCTAGGAGTCAACTATAAAATTGTAGTTACAACTGGCGTGAGAGATGCCAGTAAGCCAAAGTCTAGACTTTCGACCCTCGCATTCTGCCAGAAAATGCCTCAGAATGCGTGGATCTTGTACATATTATTTTTATAAAAGCTACTTGAATTTAGCGAGGAGTCAACTATAAAATTGTAGTTGCAACTGGCGTGAGAGAATTTTGTAAGCCAAAGTCTAGACTTTCGACCCTCGCATTCTGACGAAAAATGCCTTACTGTGGCCGCCATCTTGTCGTGGACCCTAATACTTTTGAGTTTAAGGAGCGACATCTTTTCCTCAGCGTGGATCTTATGTGTATTATTTTTATAAAAGCAACTTGTATATAGCTAGGAGTCAACTATAAAATTGTAGTTACAACTGGCGTGAGAGATGCCAGTAAGCCAAAGTCTAGACTTTCGACCCTCGCATTCTGCCAGAAAATGCCTCAGAATGCGTGGATCTTGTACATATTATTTTTATAAAAGCTACTTGAATTTAGCGAGGAGTCAACTATAAAATTGTAGTTGCAACTGGCGTGAGAGAATTTTGTAAGCCAAAGTCTAGACTTTCGACCCTCGCATTCTGACGAAAAATGCCTTACTGTGGCCGCCATCTTGTCGTGGACCCTAATACTTTTGAGTTTAAGGAGCGACATCTTTTCCTCAGCGTGGGTCTTATGTGTATTATTTTTATAAAAGCTACTTGCATATAGCTAGGAGTCAACTATAAAATTGTAGTTTCAACTGGCGTGAGAGAAGCCAGTAAGCCAAAGTCTAGACTTTCGACCCTCGCATTCTGACGAAAAATGCCTTACTGTGGCCGCCATCTTGTCGTGGACCCTAATACTTTTGAGTTTAAGGAGCGACATCTTTTCCTCAGCGTGGGTCTTATGTGTATTATTATTATAAAAGCAACTTGTATATAGCTAGGAGTCAACTATAAAATTGTAGTTACAACTGGCGTGAGAGATGCCAGTAAGCCAAAGTCTAGACTTTCGACCCTCGCATTCTGACGAAAAATGCCTTACTGTGGCCGCCATCTTGTCGTGGACCCTAATACTTTTGAGTTTAAGGAGCGACATCTTTTCCTCAGCGTGGGTCTTATGTGTATTATTTATTATAAAAGCACTTGTATATAGCTAGGAGTCAACTATAAAATTGTAGTTACAACTGGCGTGAGAGATGCCAGTAAGCCAAAGTCTAGACTTTCGACCCTCGCATTCTGACGAAAAATGCCTTACTGTGGCCGCCATCTTGTCGTGGACCCTAATACTTTTGAGTTTAAGGAGCGACATCTTTTCCTCAGCGTGGGTCTTATGTGTATTATTTTATAAAAGCAACTTGTATATAGCTAGGAGTCAACTATAAAATTGTAGTTTCAACTGGCGTGAGGGAAGCCAGTAAGCCAAAGTCTAGACTTTCGACCCTCGCATTCTGCCAGAAAATGCCTCAGAATGCGTGGATCTTGTACATATTATTTTTATAAAAGCTACTTGAATTTAGCGAGGAGTCAACTATAAAATTGTAGTTGCAACTGGCGTGAGAGAATTTTGTAAGCCAAAGTCTAGACTTTCGACCCTCGCATTCTGACGAAAAATGCCTTACTGTGGCCGCCATCTTGTCGTGGACCCTAATACTTTTGAGTTTAAGGAGCGACATCTTTTCCTCAGCGTGGGTCTTATGTGTATTATTATTATAAAAGCAACTTGTATATAGCTAGGAGTCAACTATAAAATTGTAGTTACAACTGGCGTGAGAGATGCCAGTAAGCCAAAGTCTAGACTTTCGACCCTCGCATTCTGCCAGAAAATGCCTCAGAATGCGTGGATCTTGTACATATTATTTTTATAAAAGCTACTTGAATTTAGCGAGGAGTCAACTATAAAATTGTAGTTGCAACTGGCGTGAGAGAATTTTGTAAGCCAAAGTCTAGACTTTCGACCCTCGCATTCTGACGAAAAATGCCTTACTGTGGCCGCCATCTTGTCGTGGACCCTAATACTTTTGAGTTTAAGGAGCGACATCTTTTCCTCAGCGTGGATCGTAAGTGTATTATTTTTATAAAAGCAACTTGTATATAGCTAGGAGTCAACTATAAAATTGTAGTTACAACTGGCGTGAGAGATGCCAGTAAGCCAAAGTCTAGACTTTCGACCCTCGCATTCTGACGAAAAATGCCTTACTGTGGCCGCCATCTTGTCGTGGACCCTAATACTTTTGAGTTTAAGGAGCGACATCTTTTCCTCAGCGTGGGTCTTATGTGTATTATTTCTATAAATGCTACTTGCATATAGCTAGGAGTCAACTATAAAATTGTAGTTTCAACTGGCGTGAGAGAAGCCAGTAAGCCAAAGTCTAGACTTTCGACCCTCGCATTCTGACGAAAAATGCCTTACTGTGGCCGCCATCTTGTCGTGGACCCTAATACTTTTGAGTTTAAGGAGCGACATCTTTTCCTCAGCGTGGGTCTTATGTGTATTATTATTATAAAAGCAACTTGTATATAGCTAGGAGTCAACTATAAAATTGTAGTTACAACTGGCGTGAGAGATGCCAGTAAGCCAAAGTCTAGACTTTCGACCCTCGCATTCTGCCAGAAAATGCCTCAGAATGCGTGGATCTTGTACATATTATTTTTATAAAAGCTACTTGAATTTAGCGAGGAGTCAACTATAAAATTGTAGTTGCAACTGGCGTGAGAGAATTTTGTAAGCCAAAGTCTAGACTTTCGACCCTCGCATTCTGACGAAAAATGCCTTACTGTGGCCGCCATCTTGTCGTGGACCCTAATACTTTTGAGTTTAAGGAGCGACATCTTTTCCTCAGCGTGGGTCTTATGTGTATTATTTTATAAAAGCTACTTGCATATAGCTAGGAGTCAACTATAAAATTGTAGTTACAACTGGCGTGAGAGATGCCAGTAAGCCAAAGTCTAGACTTTCGACCCTCGCATTCTGACGAAAAATGCCTTACTGTGGCCGCCATCTTGTCGTGGACCCTAATACTTTTGAGTTTAAGGAGCGACATCTTTTCCTCAGCGTGGGTCTTATGTGTATTATTTTATAAAAGCAACTTGTATATAGCTAGGAGTCAACTATAAAATTGTAGTTTCAACTGGCGTGAGAGATGCCAGTAAGCCAAAGTCTAGACTTTCGACCCTCGCATTCTGACGAAAAATGCCTTACTGTGGCCGCCATCTTGTCGTGGACCCTAATACTTTTGAGTTTAAGGAGCGACATCTTTTCCTCAGCGTGGGTCTTATGTGTATTATTTTATAAAAGCTACTTGTATATAGCTAGGAGTCAACTATAAAATTGTAGTTTCAACTGGCGTGAGAGATGCCAGTAAGCCAAAGTCTAGACTTTCGACCCTCGCATTCTGACGAAAAATGCCTTACTGTGGCCGCCATCTTGTCGTGGACCCTAATACTTTTGAGTTTAAGGAGCGACATCTTTTCCTCAGCGTGGGTCTTATGTGTATTATTTTATAAAAGCAACTTGTATATAGCTAGGAGTCAACTATAAAATTGTAGTTACAACTGGCGTGAGAGATGCCAGTAAGCCAAAGTCTAGACTTTCGACCCTCGCATTCTGCCAGAAAATGCCTCAGAATGCGTGGATCTTGTACATATTATTTTTATAAAAGCTACTTGAATTTAGCGAGGAGTCAACTATAAAATTGTAGTTGCAACTGGCGTGAGAGAATTTTGTAAGCCAAAGTCTAGACTTTCGACCCTCGCATTCTGACGAAAAATGCCTTACTGTGGCCGCCATCTTGTCGTGGACCCTAATACTTTTGAGTTTAAGGAGCGACATCTTTTCCTCAGCGTGGGTCTTATGTGTATTATTTCTATAAATGCTACTTGCATATAGCTAGGAGTCAACTATAAAATTGTAGTTTCAACTGGCGTGAGAGATGCCAGTAAGCCAAAGTCTAGACTTTCGACCCTCGCATTCTGACGAAAAATGCCTTACTGTGGCCGCCATCTTGTCGTGGACCCTAATACTTTTGAGTTTAAGGAGCGACATCTTTTCCTCAGCGTGGGTCTTATGTGTATTATTATTATAAAAGCAACTTGTATATAGCTAGGAGTCAACTATAAAATTGTAGTTACAACTGGCGTGAGAGATGCCAGTAAGCCAAAGTCTAGACTTTCGACCCTCGCATTCTGCCAGAAAATGCCTCAGAATGCGTGGATCTTGTACATATTATTTTTATAAAAGCTACTTGAATTTAGCGAGGAGTCAACTATAAAATTGTAGTTGCAACTGGCGTGAGAGAATTTTGTAAGCCAAAGTCTAGACTTTCGACCCTCGCATTCTGACGAAAAATGCCTTACTGTGGCCGCCATCTTGTCGTGGACCCTAATACTTTTGAGTTTAAGGAGCGACATCTTTTCCTCAGCGTGGTCTTATGTGTATTATTTTTATAAAAGCAACTTGTATATAGCTAGGAGTCAACTATAAAATTGTAGTTACAACTGGCGTGAGAGATGCCAGTAAGCCAAAGTCTAGACTTTCGACCCTCGCATTCTGACGAAAAATGCCTTACTGTGGCCGCCATCTTGTCGTGGACCCTAATACTTTTGAGTTTAAGGAGCGACATCTTTTCCTCAGCGTGGGTCTTATGTGTATTATTTCTATAAATGCTACTTGTATATAGCTAGGAGTCAACTATAAAATTGTAGTTTCAACTGGCGTGAGAGAAGCCAGTAAGCCAAAGTCTAGACTTTCGACCCTCGCATTCTGACGAAAAATGCCTTACTGTGGCCGCCATCTTGTCGTGGACCCTAATACTTTTGAGTTTAAGGAGCGACATCTTTTCCTCAGCGTGGGTCTTATGTGAATTATGTAATGAAAGCTACTTGTATATAGCTAGGAGTCAACTATAAAATTGTAGTTACAACTGGCGTGAGAGATGCCAGTAAGCCAAAGTCTAGACTTTCGACCCTCGCATTCTGACGAAAAATGCCTTACTGTGGCCGCCATCTTGTCGTGGACCCTAATACTTTTGAGTTTAAGGAGCGACATCTTTTCCTCAGCGTGGGTCTTATGTGTATTATTATTATAAAAGCAACTTGTATATAGCTAGGAGTCAACTATAAAATTGTAGTTACAACTGGCGTGAGAGATGCCAGTAAGCCAAAGTCTAGACTTTCGACCCTCGCATTCTGACGAAAAATGCCTTACTGTGGCCGCCATCTTGTCGTGGACCCTAATACTTTTGAGTTTAAGGAGCGACATCTTTTCCTCAGCGTGGGTCTTATGTGTATTATTTTATAAAAGCAACTTGTATATAGCTAGGAGTCAACTATAAAATTGTAGTTACAACTGGCGTGAGAGATGCCAGTAAGCCAAAGTCTAGACTTTCGACCCTCGCATTCTGCCAGAAAATGCCTCAGAATGCGTGGATCTTGTACATATTATTTTTATAAAAGCTACTTGAATTTAGCGAGGAGTCAACTATAAAATTGTAGTTGCAACTGGCGTGAGAGAATTTTGTAAGCCAAAGTCTAGACTTTCGACCCTCGCATTCTGACGAAAAATGCCTTACTGTGGCCGCCATCTTGTCGTGGACCCTAATACTTTTGAGTTTAAGGAGCGACATCTTTTCCTCAGCGTGGGTCTTATGTGTATTATTTTTATAAAAGCAACTTGCATATAGCTAGGAGTCAACTATAAAATTGTAGTTACAACTGGCGTGAGAGATGCCAGTAAGCCAAAGTCTAGACTTTCGACCCTCGCATTCTGACGAAAAATGCCTTACTGTGGCCGCCATCTTGTCGTGGACCCTAATACTTTTGAGTTTAAGGAGCGACATCTTTTCCTCAGCGTGGGTCTTATGTGTATTATTTTATATAAAGCAACTTGTATATAGCTAGGAGTCAACTATAAAATTGTAGTTACAACTGGCGTGAGAGATGCCAGTAAGCCAAAGTCTAGACTTTCGACCCTCGCATTCTGCCAGAAAATGCCTCAGAATGCGTGGATCTTGTACATATTATTTTTATAAAAGCTACTTGAATTTAGCGAGGAGTCAACTATAAAATTGTAGTTGCAACTGGCGTGAGAGAATTTTGTAAGCCAAAGTCTAGACTTTCGACCCTCGCATTCTGACGAAAAATGCCTTACTGTGGCCGCCATCTTGTCGTGGACCCTAATACTTTTGAGTTTAAGGAGCGACATCTTTTCCTCAGCGTGGGTCTTATGTGTATTATTATTATAAAAGCAACTTGTATATAGCTAGGAGTCAACTATAAAATTGTAGTTACAACTGGCGTGAGAGATGCCAGTAAGCCAAAGTCTAGACTTTCGACCCTCGCATTCTGCCAGAAAATGCCTCAGAATGCGTGGATCTTGTACATATTATTTTTATAAAAGCTACTTGAATTTAGCGAGGAGTCAACTATAAAATTGTAGTTGCAACTGGCGTGAGAGAATTTTGTAAGCCAAAGTCTAGACTTTCGACCTCGCATTCTGACGAAAAATGCCTTACTGTGGCCGCCATCTTGTCGTGGACCTAATACTTTTGAGTTTAAGGAGCGACATCTTTTCCTCAGCGTGGATCGTTAAGTGTATTATTTTTATAAAAGCAACTTGTATATAGCTAGGAGTCAACTATAAAATTGTAGTTACAACTGGCGTGAGAGATGCCAGTAAGCCAAAGTCTAGACTTTCGACCCTCGCATTCTGACGAAAAATGCTTACTGTGGCCGCCATCTTGTCGTGGACCCTAATACTTTTGAGTTTAAGGAGCGACATCTTTCCCTCAGCGTGGGTCTTATGTGTATTATTTCTATAAATGCTACTTGCATATAGCTAGGAGTCAACTATAAAATTGTAGTTTCAACTGGCGTGAGGGAAGCCAGTAAGCCAAAGTCTAGACTTTCGACCCTCGCATTCTGACGAAAAATGCCTTACTGTGGCCGCCATCTTGTCGTGGACCCTAATACTTTTGAGTTTAAGGAGCGACATCTTTTCCTCAGCGTGGGTCTTATGTGTATTATTATTATAAAAGCAACTTGTATATAGCTAGGAGTCAACTATAAAATTGTAGTTACAATGGCGTGAGAGATGCCAGTAAGCCATCTAGACTTTCGACCCTCGCATTCTGCCAGAAAATGCCTCAGAATGCGTGGATCTTGTACATATTATTTTTATAAAGCTACTTGAATTTAGCGAGGAGTCAACTATAAAATTGTAGTTGCAACTGGCGTGAGAGAATTTTGTAAGCCAAAGTCTAGACTTTCGACCCTCGCATTCTGACGAAAAATGCCTTACTGTGGCCGCCATCTTGTCGTGGACCCTAATACTTTTGAGTTTAAGGAGCGACATCTTTTCCTCAGCGTGGGTCTTATGTGTATTATTTCTTATAAAAGCAACTTGTATATAGCTAGGAGTCAACTATAAAATTGTAGTTACAACTGGCGTGAGGGATGCCAGTAAGCAAAGTCTAGACTTTCGACCCTCGCATTCTGAAGAAAATGCCTTACTGTGGCCGCCATCTTGTCGTGGACCCTAATACTTTTGAGTTTAAGGAGCGACATCTTTTCCTCAGCGTGGTCTTATGTGTATTATTTTTAAAAGCAACTTGATATAGCTAGGAGTCAACTATAAAATTGTAGTTACAACTGGCGTGAGAGATGCCAGTAAGCCAAGTCTAGACTTTCGACCCTCGCATTCTGACGAAAAATGCCTTACTGTGGCCGCCATTTGTCGTGGCCCCTATACTTTGAGTTTAAGGAGCGACATCTTTTCCTCAGCGTGGGTCTTATGTGTATTATTATTATAAAGCAACTTGTTATAGCTAGGAGTCAAACTATAAAAATTGTAGTTACAACTGGCGTGAGAGATGCAGTAAGCCAAAGTCTAGACTTTCGACCTCGCATTCTGACGAAAAATGCCCTTACTGTGGCCCGCCATCTTGTCGTGGACCCTAATACTTTTGAGTTTAAGGAGCGACATCTTTTTCCTCAGCGTGGGTCTTATGTGTATTATTATTATAAAAGCAACTTGTATATAAGCTAGGAGTCAACTATAAAATTGTAGTTACAACTGGCGTGAGAGATGCCAGTAAGCCAAAGTCTAGACTTTCGACCCTCGCATTCTGCCAGAAAATGCCCTCAGAATGCGTGGTCTTGTACACTATATTTTATAAAAGCTACTTAATTTAGCGAGGAGTCAACTATAAAATTGTAGTTGCAACTGGCGTGAGAGAATTTTGTAAGCCAAAGTCTAGACTTTCGACCCTCGCATTCTGACGAAAAATGCCTTACTGTGGCCGCCATCTTGTCGTGGACCTAATACTTTTGAGTTAAAGGAGCGACATCTTTTCCTCAGCGTGGGTCTTATGTGTATTATTATTATAAAAGCAACTTGTATATAGCTAGGAGTCAACTATAAAATTGTAGTTACAACTGGCGTGAGAGATGCCAGTAAGCCAAAGTCTAGACTTTCGACCCTCGCATTCTGCCAGAAAATGCCTCAGAATGCGTGGATCTTGTACATATTATTTTTATAAAAGCTACTTGAATTTAGCGAGGAGTCAACTATAAAATTGTAGTTGCAACTGGCGCATTCTGACGAAAAATGCCTTACTGTGGCCGCCATCTTGTCGTGGACCCTAATACTTTTGAGTTTAAGGGGCGACATCTTTTCCTCAGCGTGGGTCTTATGTGTATTATTTCTATAAAAGCTACTTGCATATAGCTAGGAGTCAACTATAAAATTGTAGTTTCAACTGGCGTGAGAGATGCCAGTAAGCCAAAGTCTAGACTTTCGACCCTCGCATTCTGACGAAAAATGCCTTACTGTGGCCGCCATCTTGTCGTGGACCCTAATACTTTTGAGTTTAAGGAGCGACATCTTTTCCTCAGCGTGGGTCTTATGTGTATTATTTCTATAAATGCTACTTGCATATAGCTAGGAGTCAACTATAAAATTGTAGTTTCAACTGGCGTGAGGGAAGCCAGTAAGCCAAAGTCTAGACTTTCGACCCTCGCATTCTGACGAAAAATGCCTTACTGTGGCCGCCATCTTGTCGTGGACCCTAATACTTTTGAGTTTAAGGAGCGACATCTTTTCCTCAGCGTGGGTCTTATGTGTATATTATTATATAAAGCAACTTGTATATAGCTAGGAGTCAACTATAAAATTGTAGTTTCAACTGGCGTGAGAGATGCCAGTAAGCCAAAGTCTAGACTTTCGACCTCGCATTCTGCCAGAAAATGCCTCAGAATGCGTGGATCTTGTACATATTATTTTTATAAAAGCTACTTGAATTTAGCGAGGAGTCAACTATAAAATTGTAGTTGCAACTGGCGCATTCCTGACGAAAAATGCCTTACTGTGGCCGCCATCTTGTCGTGGACCCTAATACTTTTGAGTTTAAGGGGCGACATCTTTTCCTCAGCGTGGGTCTTATGTGTATTATTTTATAAATGCTACTTGCATATAGCTAGGAGTCAACTATAAAATTGTAGTTTCAACTGGCGTGAGAGATGCCAGTAAGCCAAAGTCTAGACATTTCGACCTCGCATTCTGACGAAAAATGCCTTACTGTGGCCGCCATCTTGTCGTGGACCCTAATACTTTTGAGTTTAAGGAGCGACATCTTTTCCTCAGCGTGGGTCTTATGTGTATTATTTCTATAAATGCTACTTGCATATAGCTAGGAGTCAACTATAAAATTGTAGTTTCAACTGGCGTGAGAGATGCCAGTAAGCCAAAGTCTAGACTTTCGACCCTCGCATTCTGACGAAAAATGCCTTACTGTGGCCGCCATCTTGTCGTGGACCCTAATACTTTTGAGTTTAAGGAGCGACATCTTTTCCTCAGCGTGGGTCTTATGTGTATTATTTCTATAAATGCTACTTGCATATAGCTAGGAGTCAACTATAAAATTGTAGTTTCAACTGGCGTGAGAGATGCCAGTAAGCCAAAGTCTAGACTTTCGACCCTCGCATTCTGACGAAAAATGCCTTACTGTGGCCGCCATCTTGTCGTGGACCCTAATACTTTTGAGTTTAAGGAGCGACATCTTTTCCTCAGCGTGGGTCTTATGTGTATTATTTCTATAAATGCTACTTGCATATAGCTAGGAGTCAACTATAAAATTGTAGTTTCAACTGGCGTGAGAGATGCCAGTAAGCCAAAGTCTAGACTTTCGACCCTCGCATTCTGCCAGAAATGCCTCAGAATGCGTGGATCTTGTACATATTATTTTTATAAAAGCTACTTGAATTTAGCGAGGAGTCAACTATAAAATTGTAGTTGCAACTGGCGTGAGAGAATTTTGTAAGCCAAAGTCTAGACTTTCGACCCTCGCATTCTGACGAAAAATGCCTTACTGTGGCCGCCATCTTGTCGTGGACCCTAATACTTTTGAGTTTAAGGGGCGACATCTTTTCCTCAGCGTGGGTCTTATGTGTATTATTTCTATAAATGCTACTTGCATATAGCTAGGAGTCAACTATAAAATTGTAGTTTCAACTGGCGTGAGAGATGCCAGTAAGCCAAAGTCTAGACTTTCGACCCTCGCATTCTGACGAAAAATGCCTTACTGTGGCCGCCATCTTGTCGTGGACCCTAATACTTTTGAGTTTAAGGAGCGACATCTTTTCCTCAGCGTGGGTCTTATGTGTATTATTTTTATAAAAGCTACTTGCATATAGCTAGGAGTCAACTATAAAATTGTAGTTTCAACTGGCGTGAGAGATGCCAGTAAGCCAAAGTCTAGACTTTCGACCCTCGCATTCTGACGAAAAATGCCTTACTGTGGCCGCCATCTTGTCGTGGACCCTAATACTTTTGAGTTTAAGGGGCGACATCTTTTCCTCAGCGTGGGTCTTATGTGTATTATTTCTATAAATGCTACTTGCATATAGCTAGGAGTCAACTATAAAATTGTAGTTTCAACTGGCGTGAGGGAAGCCAGTAAGCCAAAGTCTAGACTTTCGACCCTCGCATTCTGCCAGAAAATGCCTCAGAATGCGTGGATCTTGTACATATTATTTTTATAAAAGCTACTTGAATTTAGCGAGGAGTCAACTATAAAATTGTAGTTGCAACTGGCGTGAGAGAATTTTGTAAGCCAAAGTCTAGACTTTCGACCCTCGCATTCTGACGAAAAATGCCTTACTGTGGCCGCCATCTTGTCGTGGACCCTAATACTTTTGAGTTTAAGGAGCGACATCTTTTCCTCAGCGTGGGTCTTATGTGTATTATTTCTATAAATGCTACTTGCATATAGCTAGGAGTCAACTATAAAATTGTAGTTTCAACTGGCGTGAGGGATGCCAGTAAGCCAAAGTCTAGACTTTCGACCCTCGCATTCTGCCAGAAAATGCCTCAGAATGCGTGGATCTGTACATATTATTTTTATAAAAGCTACTTGAATTTAGCGAGGAGTCAACTATAAAATTGTAGTTGCAACTGGCGTGAGAGAATTTTGTAAGCCAAAGTCTAGACTTTCGACCCTCGCATTCTGACGAAAAATGCCTTACTGTGGCCGCCATCTTGTCGTGGACCCTAATACTTTTGAGTTTAAGGAGCGACATCTTTTCCTCAGCGTGGGTCTTATGTGTATTATTTCTATAAAATGCTACTTGCATATAGCTAGGAGTCAACTATAAAATTGTAGTTTCAACTGGCGTGAGAGATGCCAGTAAGCCAAAGTCTAGACTTTCGACCCTCGCATTCTGACGAAAAATGCCTTACTGTGGCCGCCATCTTGTCGTGGACCCTAATACTTTTGAGTTTAAGGAGCGACATCTTTTCCTCAGCGTGGGTCTTATGTGTATTATTTCTATAAATGCTACTTGCATATAGCTAGGAGTCAACTATAAAATTGTAGTTTCAACTGGCGTGAGAGATGCCAGTAAGCCAAAGTCTAGACTTTCGACCCTCGCATTCTGACGAAAATGCCTTACTGTGGCCGCCATCTTGTCGTGACCCTAATACTTTTGAGTTTAAGGAGCGACATCTTTTCCTCAGCGTGGTCTTATGTGTTTATTTCTATAAATGCTACTTGCATATAGCTAGGAGTCAACTATAAATTGTAGTTTCAACTGGCGTGAGAATGCCAGTAAGCCAAAGTCTAGACTTTCGACCCTCGCATTCTGACGAAAATGCCTTACTGTGGCCCCATCTTGTCGTGCACCCTAATACTTTTGAGTTAAGGGCGACATCTTTTCCTCAGCGTGGGTCTTATGTTATTATTTCTATAAATGCTACTTGCATATAGCTAGGAGTCAACTATAAAATTGTAGTTCAACTGGCGTGAGGGAAGCCAGTAAGCCAAAGTCTAGACTTTCGACCCTCGCATTCTGCCAGAAAATGCCTCAGAATGCGTGGATCTTGTACATATTATTTTTATAAAGCTACTTGAATTTAGCGAGGAGTCAACTATAAATTGTAGTTGCAACTGGCGTGAGAGAATTTTGTAAGCCAAAGTCTAGACTTTCGACCCTCGCATTCTGACGAAAAATGCCTTACTGTGGCCGCCATCTTGTCGTGGACCCTAATACTTTTGAGTTTAAGGGCGACATCTTTTCCCTCAGCGTGGGTTTATGTGTATTATTCTATAAATGCTACTTGCATATAGCTAGGAGTCATATAAAATTGTAGTTACAACTGGCGTGAGAGATGCCAGTAAGCCAAAGTCTAGACTTTCGACCCTCGCATTCTGACGAAAAATGCCTTACTGTGGCCGCCATCTTTCCTCAGCGTGGGTCTTATGTGTATTATTTCTATAAATGCTACTTGCATATAGCTAGGAGTCAACTATAAAATTGTAGTTTCAACTGGCGTGAGGGAAGCCAGTAAGCCAAAGTCTAGACTTTCGACCCTCGCATTCTGACGAAAAATGCCTTACTGTGGCCGCCATCTTGTCGTGGACCCTAATACTTTTGAGTTTAAGGAGCGACATCTTTTCCTCAGCGTGGGTCTTATGTGTATTATTTCTATAAATGCTACTTGCATATAGCTAGGAGTCAACTATAAAATTGTAGTTTCAACTGGCGTGAGAGATGCCAGTAAGCCAAAGTCTAGACTTTCGACACTCGCATTCTGACGAAAAATGCCTTACTGTGGCCGCCATCTTGTCGTGGACCCTAATACTTTTGAGTTTAAGGAGCGACATCTTTTCCTCAGCGTGGGTCTTATGTGTATTATTTCTATAAATGCTACTTGCATATAGCTAGGAGTCAACTATAAAATTGTAGTTTCAACTGGCGTGAGAGATGCCAGTAAGCAAAGTCTAGACTTTCGACCCTCGCATTCTGACGAAAAATGCCTTACTGTGGCCGCCATCTTGTCGTGGACCCTAATACTTTTGAGTTTAAGGAGCGACATCTTTCCTCAGCGTGGGTCTTATGTGTATTATTTCTATAAATGCTACTTGCATATAGCTAGGAGTCAACTATAAAATTGTAGTTTCAACTGGCGTGAGAGATGCCAGTAAGCCAAAGTCTAGACTTTCGACCCTCGCATTCTGACGAAAAATGCCTTACTGTGGCCGCCATCTTGTCGTGGACCCTAATACTTTTGAGTTTAAGGGGCGACATCTTTTCCTCAGCGTGGGTCTATGTGTATTATTTCTATAAATGCTACTTGCATATAGCTAGGAGTCAACTATAAAATTGTAGTTTCAACTGGCGTGAGGGAAGCCAGTAAGCCAAGTCTAGACTTTCGACCCTCGCATTCTGCCAGAAAATGCTCAGAATGCGTGATCTTGTACATATTATTTTATAAAAGCTACTTGAATTTAGCGAGGAGTCAACTATAAAATTGTAGTTGCAACTGGCGTGAGAGAATTTTGTAAGCCAAAGTCTAGACTTTCGACCCTCGCATTCTGACGAAAAATGCCTTACTGTGGCCGCCATCTTGTCGTGGACCCTAATACTTTTGAGTTTAAGGGGCGACATCTTTTCCTCAGCGTGGGTCTTATGTGTATTATTTCTATAAATGCTACTTGCATATAGCTAGGAGTCAACTATAAAATTGTAGTTACAACTGGCGTGAGAGATGCCAGTAAGCCAAAGTCTAGACTTTCGACCCTCGCATTCTGACGAAAAATGCCTTACTGTGGCCGCCATCTTGTCGTGGACCCTAATACTTTTGAGTTTAAGGGGCGACATCTTTTCCTCAGCGTGGGTCTTATGTGTATTATTTCTATAAATGCTACTTGCATATAGCTAGGAGTCAACTATAAAATTGTAGTTTCAACTGGCGTGAGGGAAGCCAGTAAGCCAAAGTCTAGACTTTCGACCCTCGCATTCTGACGAAAAATGCCTTACTGTGGCCGCCATCTTGTCGTGGACCCTAATACTTTTGAGTTTAAGGAGCGACATCTTTTCCTCAGCGTGGGTCTTATGTGTATTATTTCTATAAATGCTACTTGCATATAGCTAGGAGTCAACTATAAAATTGTAGTTTCAACTGGTGAGAGATGCCAGTAAGCCAAAGTCTAGACTTTCGACACTCGCATTCTGACGAAAAATGCCTTACTGTGGCCGCCATCTTGTCGTGGACCCTAATATTTTGAGTTTAAGGAGCGACATCTTTCCTCAGCGTGGTCTTATTGTATTATTTCTATAAATGCTACTTGCATATAGCTAGGAGTCAACTATAAAATTGTAGTTTCACTGGCGTGAGAGATGCCAGTAAGCCAAAGTCTAGACTTTCGACCCTCGCATTCTGACAAAAAATGCCTTACTGTGGCCGCCATCTTGTCGTGGACCCTAATACTTTTGAGTTTAAGGAGCGACATCTTTTCCTCTGCGTGGGTCTTATGTGTATTATTTCTATAAATGCTACTTGCATATAGCTAGGAGTCAACTATAAAATTGTAGTTTCAACTGGCGTGAGAGATGCCAGTAAGCCAAAGTCTAGACTTTCGACCCTCGCATTCTGACGAAAAATGCCTACTGTGGCCGCCATCTTGTCGTGGACCCTAATACTTTTGAGTTTAAGGAGCGACATCTTTCCTCAGCGTGGGTCTTATGTGTATTATTTCTATAAATGCTACTTGCATATAGCTAGGAGTCAACTATAAAATTGTAGTTTCAACTGGCGTGAGAGATGCCAGTAAGCCAAAGTCTAGACTTTCGACCCTCGCATTCTGACGAAAAATGCCTTACTGTGGCCGCCATCTTTCCTCAGCGTGGGTCTTATGTGTATTATTTCTATAAATGCTACTTGCATATAGCTAGGAGTCAACTATAAAATTGTAGTTTCAACTGGCGTGAGGGAAGCCAGTAAGCCAAAGTCTAGACTTTCGACCCTCGCATTCTGCCAGAAAATGCCTCAGAATGCGTGGATCTTGTACATATTATTTTTATAAAAGCTACTTGATTTAGCGAGGATCAACTATAAATTGTAGTTGCAACTGGCGTGAGAGAATTTTGTAAGCCAAAGTCTAGACTTTCGACACTCGCATTCTGACGAAAAATGCCTTACTGTGGCCGCCATCTTGTCGTGGACCCTAATACTTTTGAGTTTAAGGAGCGACATCTTTTCCTCAGCGTGGGTCTTATGTGTATTATTTCTATAAATGCTACTTGCATATAGCTAGGAGTCAACTATAAAATTGTAGTTTCAACTGGCGTGAGAGATCCAGTAAGCAAAGTCTAGACTTTCGACCCTCGCATTCTGACGAAAAATGCCTTACTGTGGCCGCCATCTGTCGTGGACCCTAATACTTTTGAGTTTAAGGAGCGACATCTTTTCCTCAGCGTGGGTCTTATGTGTATTATTTCTATAAATGCTACTTGCATATAGCTAGGAGTCAACTATAAAATTGTAGTTTCAACTGGCGTGAGAGATGCCAGTAAGCCAAAGTCTAGACTTTCGACCCTCGCATTCTGACGAAAAATGCCTTACTGTGGCCGCCATCTTGTCGTGGACCCTAATACTTTTGAGTTTAAGGGCGACATCTTTTCCTCAGCGTGGGTCTTATGTGTATTATTTCTATAAATGCTACTTGCATATAGCTAGAGTCAACTATAAATTGTAGTTTCAACTGGCGTGAGGGAAGCCAGTAAGCCAAAGTCTAGACTTTCGACCCTCGCATTCTGCCAGAAAATGCCTCAGAATGCGTGGATCTTGTACATATTATTTTTATAAAAGCTACTTGAATTTAGCGAGGAGTCAACTATAAAATTGTAGTTTCAACTGGCGTGAGGAACAGTAAGCCAAAGTCTAGACTTTCGACCCTCGCATTCTGACGAAAAATGCCTTACTGTGGCCGCCATCTTGTCGTGGACCCTAATACTTTTGAGTTTAAGGAGCGACATCTTTTCCTCAGCGTGGGTCTTATGTGTATTATTTCTATAAATGCTACTTGCATATAGCTAGGAGTCAACTATAAAATTGTAGTTCAACTGGCGTGAGAGATGCCAGTAAGCCAAAGTCTAGACTTTCGACCCTCGCATTCTGACGAAAAATGCCTTACTGTGGCCGCCATCTTGTCGTGGACCCTAATACTTTTGAGTTTAAGGAGCGACATCTTTTCCTCAGCGTGGGTCTTATGTGTATTATTTCTATAAATGCTACTGCATATAGCTAGGAGTCAACTATAAAATTGTAGTTTCAACTGGCGTGAGAGATGCCAGTAAGCCAAAGTCTAGACTTTCGACCCTCGCATTCTGACGAAAAATGCCTTACTGTGGCCGCCATCTTGTCGTGGACCCTAATACTTTTGAGTTAAGGAGCGACATCTTTTCCTCAGCGTGGGTCTTATGTGTATTATTTTATAAATGCTACTTGCATATAGCTAGAGTCAACTATAAAATTGTAGTTTCAACTGGCGTGAGAGATGCCAGTAAGCCAAAGTCTAGACTTTCGACCCTCGCATTCTGACGAAAAATGCCTTACTGTGGCCGCCATCTTGTCGTGGACCCTAATACTTTTGAGTTTAAGGAGCGACATCTTTTCCTCAGCGTGGGTCTTATGTGTATTATTTCTATAAATGCTACTTGCATATAGCTAGGAGTCAACTATAAAATTGTAGTTTCAACTGGCGTGAGAGATGCCAGTAAGCCAAAGTCTAGACTTTCGACCCTCGCATTCTGACGAAAAATGCCTTACTGTGGCCGCCATCTTGTCGTGGACCCTAATACTTTGAGTTAAGGGGCGACATCTTTCCTCAGCGTGGGTCTTATGTGTATTATTTCTATAAATGCTACTTGCATATAGCTAGGAGTCAACTATAAAATGTAGTTTCAACTGGCGTGAGAGATGCCAGTAAGCCAAAGTCTAGACTTTCGACCCTCGCATCTGCCAGAAAATGCCTCAGAATGCGTGGATCTTGTACATATTATTTTATAAAAGCTACTTGAATTTAGCGAGGAGTCAACTATAAAATTGTAGTTTCAACTGGCGTGAGAGATGCCAGTAAGCCAAAGTCTAGACTTTCGACACTCGCATTCTGACGAAAAATGCCTTACTGTGGCCGCCATCTTGTCGTGGACCCTAATACTTTTGAGTTTAAGGAGCGACATCTTTTCCTCGCGTGGGTCTTATGTGATTATTTCTATAAATGCTACTTGCATATAGCTAGGAGTCAACTATAAAATTGTAGTTTCAACTGGCGTGAGAGATGCCAGTAAGCCATAGTCTAGACTTTCGACACTCGCATTCTGACGAAAAATGCCTTACTGTGGCCGCCATCTTGTCGTGGACCCTAATACTTTTGAGTTTAAGGAGCGACATCTTTTCCTCAGCGTGGGTCTTATGTGTATTATTTCTATAAATGCTACTTGCATATAGCTAGGAGTCAACTATAAAATTGTAGTTTCAACTGGCGTGAAGATGCCAGTAAGCCAAAGTCTAGACTTTCGACCCTCGCATTCTGACGAAAAATGCCTTACTGTGGCCGCCATCTTGTCGTGGACCCTAATACTTTTGAGTTTAAGGAGCGACATCTTTTCCTCAGCGTGGGTCTTATGTGTATTATTTCTATAAATGCTACTTGCATATAGCTAGGAGTCAACTATAAAATTGTAGTTTCAACTGGCGTGAGAGATGCCAGTAAGCCAAAGTCTAGACTTTCGACCCTCGCATTCTGACGAAAAATGCCTTACTGTGGCCGCCATCTTGTCGTGGACCCTAATACTTTTGAGTTTAAGGAGCGACATCTTTTCCTCAGCGTGGTCTTATGTATTATTTCTATAAATGCTACTTGCATATAGCTAGGAGTCAACTATAAAATTGTAGTTTCAACTGGCGTGAGAGATGCCAGTAAGCCAAAGTCTAGACTTTCGACCCTCGCATTCTGACGAAAAATGCCTTACTGTGGCCGCCATCTTGTCGTGGACCCTAATACTTTGAGTTTAAGGGGCGACATCTTTCCTCAGCGTGGTCTTATGTGTATTATTTCTATAAATGCTACTTGCATATAGCTAGGAGTCAACTATAAAATTGTAGTTTCAACTGGCGTGAGAGATGCCAGTAAGCCAAAGTCTAGACTTTCGACCCTCGCATTCTGACGAAAAATGCCTTACTGTGGCCGCCATCTTGTCGTGGACCCTAATACTTTTGAGTTTAAGGGGCGACATCTTTCCTCAGCGTGGTCTTATGTGTATTATTTCTATAAATGCTACTTGCATATAGCTAGGAGTCAACTATAAAATTGTAGTTTCAACTGGCGTGAGGGAAGCCAGTAAGCCAAAGTCTAGACTTTCGACCCTCGCATTCTGCCAGAAAATGCCTCAGAATGCGTGGATCTTGTACATATTATTTTTATAAAAGCTACTTGAATTTAGCGAGGAGTCAACTATAAAATTGTAGTTGCAACTGGCGTGAGAGAATTTTGTAAGCCAAAGTCTAGACTTTCGACCCTCGCATTCTGACGAAAAATGCCTTACTGTGGCCGCCATCTTGTCGTGGACCCTAATACTTTTGAGTTTAAGGAGCGACATCTTTTCCTCAGCGTGGGTCTTATGTGTATTATTTCTATAAATGCTACTTGCATATAGCTAGGAGTCAACTATAAAATTGTAGTTTCAACTGGCGTGAGAGATGCCAGTAAGCCAAAGTCTAGACTTTCGACCCTCGCATTCTGACGAAAAATGCCTTACTGTGGCCGCCATCTTGTCGTGGACCCTAATACTTTTGAGTTTAAGGGGCGACATCTTTTCCTCAGCGTGGGTCTTATGTGTATTATTTCTATAAATGCTACTTGCATATAGCTAGGAGTCAACTATAAAATTGTAGTTTCAACTGGCGTGAGGGAAGCCAGTAAGCCAAAGTCTAGACTTTCGACCCTCGCATTCTGCCAGAAAATGCCTCAGAATGCGTGGATCTTGTACATATTATTTTTATAAAAGCTACTTGAATTTAGCGAGGAGTCAACTATAAAATTGTAGTTTCAACTGGCGTGAGGGAAGCCAGTAAGCCAAAGTCTAGACTTTCGACCCTCGCATTCTGACGAAAAATGCCTTACTGTGGCCGCCATCTTGTCGTGGACCCTAATACTTTTGAGTTTAAGGGGCGACATCTTTTCCTCAGCGTGGGTCTTATGTGTATTATTTCTATAAATGCTACTTGCATATAGCTAGGAGTCAACTATAAAATTGTAGTTTCAACTGGCGTGAGAGATGCCAGTAAGCCAAAGTCTAGACTTTCGACCCTCGCATTCTGACGAAAAATGCCTTACTGTGGCCGCCATCTTGTCGTGGACCCTAATACTTTTGAGTTTAAGGAGCGACATCTTTTCCTCAGCGTGGGTCTTATGTGTATTATTTCTATAAATGCTACTTGCATATAGCTAGGAGTCAACTATAAAATTGTAGTTTCAACTGGCGTGAGAGATGCCAGTAAGCCAAAGTCTAGACTTTCGACCCTCGCATTCTGACGAAAAATGCCTTACTGTGGCCGCCATCTTGTCGTGGACCCTAATACTTTTGAGTTTAAGGGGCGACATCTTTTCCTCACGTGGGTCTTATGTGTATTATTTCTATAAATGCTACTTGCATATAGCTAGGAGTCACTATAAAATTGTAGTTTCAACTGGCGTGAGAGGATGCCGTAAGCCAAGTCTAGACTTTCGACCCTCGCATTCTGACGAAAATCCTTACTGTGGCCGCCATCTTGTCGTGGACCTAATACTTTTGAGTTTAAGGGCGACAACTTTTCCTCAGCGTGGGTCTTATGTGTCATTATTCTATAAATGCTACTTGCATATAGAGCTAGGAGTCAACTATAAATTGTAGTTTCAACTGGCGTGAGAGAGATGCCAGTAAGCCAAAGTCTAGACTTTCGACCCTCGCATTCTGACGAAAAATGCCTTACTGTGGCCGCCATCTTGTCGTGGACCTAATACTTTTGAGTTTTAAGGGGCGACATCTTTTCCTCAGCGTGGGTCTTATGTGTATTATTTTCTATAATGCTACTTGCATATAGCTAGGAGTCAACTATAAAATTGTAGTTTCAACTGGCGTGAGGGAAGCAGTAAGCCAAAGTCTAGACTTTCGCCCTCGCATTCTGACAGAAAATGCCTCAGAATGCGTGGATCTTGTACATATTATTTTTTATAAAGCTACTTGAATTTAGCGAGGAGTCAACTATAAAATTGTAGTTTAGCAACTGGGCGTGAGAGAATTTTGTAAGCCAAAGTCCTAGACTTTCGACCCTCGCATTCTGACCGAAAAATGCCTCTTACTGTGGCCGCCATCTTTGTCGTGGACCCTAATACTTTTGAGTTTAAGGAGCGACATCTTTTCCTCAGCGTGGGTCTTATGTTGTATTATCTATAAATGCTACTTGCATCTATAGCTAGGAGTCAACTATAAATGTTGTTTCAACTGGCGTGAGAGATGCCAGTAAGCCAAGTCTAGACTTTCGACCTCGCATTCTGACGAAAAATGCCTTACTGTGGCCGCCATCTTGTCGTGGGACCCTAATACTTTTGAGTTTAAGGGCGCGACATCTTTTTCTCAGCGTGGGTCTTATGTGTATTATTTCTATAAATGCAACTTGTCTATAGCTAGGAGTCAACTATAAAATTGTAGTTTCAACTGGCGTGAGAGAGCCAGTAAGCCAAAGTCTAGACTTTCGACCTCGCATTCTGACGAAAAATGCCTTACTGTGGCGCCATCTTTGTCGTGGACCCTAATACTTTTGAGTTTAAGGAGCGACATCTTTTCCTCAGCGTGGGTCTTATGTGTATTATTTCTATAAATGCTACTTGCAATAGCTAGGAGTCAATTATAAAATTGTAGTTTCAACTGGCGTGAGAGATGCCAGTAGCAAAGTCTAGACTTTCGACCCTCGCATTCTGACGAAAAATGCCTTACTGTGGCCGCCATCTTTGTCGTGGACCCTAATACTTTTGAGTTTAAGGAGCGACATCTTTTCCTCAGCGTGGGTCTTATGTGTATTATTTCTATAAAATGCTACTTGCAATATAGCTAGGAGTCAACTATAAAATTGTAGTTTCAACTGGCGTGAGAGATGCCAGTAAGCCAAAGTCTAGACCCTCGCATTCTGACGAAAAATGCCTTACTGTGGCCGCCATTTGTCGTGGACCCTAATACTTTTGAGTTTAAGGAGCGACTCTTTTTCTCAGCGTGGGTCTTATGTGTATTATTTCTATAAATGCTACTTGCATATAGCTAGGAGTCAACTAATTAAAATTGTAGTTACAACTGCGTGAGAGATGCCAGTAAGCCAAAGTCTAGACTTTCGACCTCGCATTCTGACGAAAAAATGCCTTACTGTGGCCGCCATCTTGTCGTGGACCTAATACTTTTGAGTTTAAGGGGCACATCTTTTCCTCAGCGTGGGTCTTATGTGTATTATTTCTATAAATGCTACTTGCATATAGCTAGGAGTCAACTATAAAATTTGTAGTTTCAACTGGCGTGAGGGAAGCCAGTAAGCCAAAGTCTAGACTTTCGACCCTCGCATTCTGACGAAAAATGCCTTACTGTGGCCGCCATCTTGTCGTGGACCCTAATACTTTTGAGTTTAAGGAGCGACATCTTTTCCTCAGCGTGGGTCTTATGTGTATTATTTCTATAAATGCTACTTGCATATAGCTAGGAGTCAACTATAAAATTGTTAGTTTCAACTGGCGTGAGAGAATGCCAGTAAGCCAAAGTCTAGACTTTCGACCCTCGCATTCTGACGAAAAATGCCTTACTGTGGCCGCCATCTTGTCGTGGACCTAATACTTTTGAGTTTAAGGGCGACATCTTTTCCTCAGCGTGGGTCTTATGTGTATTATTTCTATAAATGCTACTTGCATATAGCTAGGAGTCAACTATAAAATTGTAGTTTCAACTGGCGTGAGAGATGCCAGTAAGCCAAAGTCTAGACTTTCGACCCTCGCATTCTGACGAAAAATGCCTTACTGTGGCCGCCATCTTGTCGTGGACCCTAATACTTTTGAGTTTAAGGAGCGACATCTTTTCCTCAGCGTGGGTCTTATGTGTATTATTTCTATAAATGCTACTTGCATATAGCTAGGAGTCAACTATAAAATTGTAGTTTCAACTGGCGTGAGAGATGCCAGTAAGCCAAAGTCTAGACTTTCGACCCTCGCATTCTGACGAAAAATGCCTTACTGTGGCCGCCATCTTGTCGTGGACCCTAATACTTTTGAGTTTAAGGAGCGACATCTTTTCCTCAGCGTGGGTCTTATGTGTATTATTTCTATAAATGCTACTTGCATATAGCTAGGAGTCAACTATAAAATTGTAGTTTCAACTGGCGTGAGAGATGCCAGTAAGCCAAAGTTCTAGACTTTCGACCCTCGCATTCTGCCAGAAAATTCCTCAGAATGCGTGGATCTTGTACATATTATTTTTATAAAAGCTACTTGAATTTAGCGAGGAGTCAACTATAAAATTGTAGTTGCAACTGGCGTGAGAGAATTTTGTAAGCCAAAGTCTAGACTTTCGACCCTCGCATTCTGACGAAAAATGCCTTACTGTGGCCGCCATCTTGTCGTGGACCCTAATACTTTTGAGTTTAAGGAGCGACATCTTTTCCTCAGCGTGGGTCTTATGTGTATTATTTCTATAAATGCTACTTGCATATAGCTAGGAGTCAACTATAAAATTGTAGTTTCAACTGGCGTGAGAGATGCAGTAAGCCAAAGTCTAGACTTTCGACCCTCGCATTCTGACGAAAAATGCCTTACTGTGGCCGCCATCTTGTCGTGGACCCTAATACTTTTGAGTTTAAGGAGCGACATCTTTTCCTCAGCGTGGGTCTTATGTGTATTATTTCTATAAATGCTACTTGCATATAGCTAGGAGTCAACTATAAAATTGTAGTTTCAACTGGCGTGAGAGATGCCAGTAAGCCAAAGTCTAGACTTTCGACCCTCGCATTCTGACGAAAAATGCTTACTGTGGCCGCCATCTTGTCGTGGACCCTAATACTTTTGAGTTTAAGGAGCGACATCTTTTCCTCAGCGTGGGTCTTATGTGTATTATTTCTATAAATGCTACTTGCATATAGCTAGGAGTCAACTATAAAATTGTAGTTTCAACTGGCGTGAGAGATGCCAGTAAGCCAAAGTCTAGACTTTCGACCCTCGCATTCTGACGAAAAATGCCTTACTGTGGCCGCCATCTTGTCGTGGACCCTAATACTTTGAGTTTAAGGGGCGAATCTTTTCCTCAGCGTGGGTCTTATGTGTATTATTTCTATAAATGCTACTTGCATATAGCTAGGAGTCAACTATAAAATTGTAGTTTCAACTGGCGTGAGGAGATGCCAGTAAGCCAAAGTCTAGACTTTCGACCTCGCATTCTGACGAAAAATGCCTTACTGTGGCCGCCATCTTGTCGTGGACCCTAATACTTTTGAGTTTAAGGGGCGACATCTTTTCCTCAGCGTGGGTCTTATGTGTATTATTTCTATAAATGCTACTTGCATATAGCTAGGAGTCAACTATAAAATTGTAGTTTCAACTGGCGTGAGAGATGCCAGTAAGCCAAAGTCTAGACTTTCGACCCTCGCATTCTGACGAAAAATGCCTTACTGTGGCCGCCATCTTGTCGTGG
This sequence comes from Nasonia vitripennis, assembly GCF_009193385.2. NCBI lineage: Eukaryota > Metazoa > Arthropoda > Insecta > Hymenoptera > Pteromalidae > Nasonia > Nasonia vitripennis. The sequence goes on from NW_022279730.1 coordinate 48,001, forward strand.
ACCCTAATACTTTTGAGTTTAAGGAGCGACATCTTTTCCTCAGCGTGGGTCTTATGTGTATTATTTCTATAAATGCTACTTGCATATAGCTAGGAGTCAACTATAAAATTGTAGTTTCAACTGGCGTGAGAGATGCCAGTAAGCCAAAGTCTAGACTTTCGACCCTCGCATTCTGACGAAAAAATGCCTTACTGTGGCCGCCATCTTGTCGTGGACCCTAATACTTTTGAGTTTAAGGGCGACATCTTTCCTCAGCGTGGGTCTTATGTGTATTATTTCTATAAATGCTACTTGCATATAGCTAGGAGTCAACTATAAAATTGTAGTTTCAACTGGCGTGAGAGATGCCAGTAAGCCAAAGTCTAGACTTTCGACCCTCGCATTCTGACGAAAAATGCCTTACTGTGGCCGCCATCTTGTCGTGGACCCTAATACTTTTGAGTTTAAGGAGCGACATCTTTTCCTCAGCGTGGGTCTTATGTGTATTATTTCTATAAATGCTACTTGCATATAGCTAGGAGTCAACTATAAAATTGTAGTTTCAACTGGCGTGAGAGATGCCAGTAAGCCAAAGTCTAGACTTTCGACCCTCGCATTCTGACGAAAAATGCCTTACTGTGGCCGCCATCTTGTCGTGGACCCTAATACTTTTGAGTTTAAGGGGCGACATCTTTTCCTCAGCGTGGGTCTTATGTGTATTATTTCTATAAATGCTACTTGCATATAGCTAGGAGTCAACTATAAAATTGTAGTTTCAACTGGCGTGAGAGATGCCAGTAAGCCAAAGTCTAGACTTTCGACCCTCGCATTCTGACAGAAAATGCCTCAGAATGCGTGGATCTTGTACATATTTATTTTATAAAAGCTACTTGAATTTAGCGAGGAGTCAACTATAAAATTGTAGTTGCAACTGGCGTGAGAGAATTTTGTAAGCCAAAGTCTAGACTTTCGACCCTCGCATTCTGACGAAAAATGCCTTACTGTGGCCGCCATCTTGTCGTGGACCCTAATACTTTTGAGTTTAAGGAGCGACATCTTTTCCTCAGCGTGGGTCTTATGTGTATTATTTCTATAAATGCTACTTGCATATAGCTAGGAGTCAACTATAAAATTGTAGTTTCAACTGGCGTGAGAGATGCCAGTAAGCCAAAGTCTAGACTTTCGACCCTCGCATTCTGACGAAAAATGCCTTACTGTGGCCGCCATCTTGTCGTGGACCCTAATACTTTTGAGTTTAAGGAGCGACATCTTTTCCTCAGCGTGGGTCTTATGTGTATTATTTCTATAAATGCTACTTGCATATAGCTAGGAGTCAACTATAAAATTGTAGTTTCAACTGGCGTGAGAGATGCCAGTAAGCCAAAGTCTAGACTTTCGACCCTCGCATTCTGACGAAAAATGCCTTACTGTGGCCGCCATCTTGTCGTGGACCCTAATACTTTTGAGTTTAAGGGAGCGACATCTTTTCCTCAGCGTGGGTCTTATGTGTATTATTTCTATAAATGCTACTTGCATATAGCTAGGAGTCAACTATAAAATTGTAGTTTCAACTGGCGTGAGAGATGCCAGTAAGCCAAAGTCTAGACTTTCGACCCTCGCATTCTGACGAAAAATGCCTTACTGTGGCCGCCATCTTGTCGTGGACCCTAATACTTTTGAGTTTAAGGAGCGACATCTTTTCCTCAGCGTGGGTCTTATGTGTATTATTTCTATAAATGCTACTTGCATATAGCTAGGAGTCAACTATAAAATTGTAGTTTCAACTGGCGTGAGAGATGCCAGTAAGCCAAAGTCTAGACTTTCGACCCTCGCATTCTGACGAAAAATGCCTTACTGTGGCCGCCATCTTGTCGTGGACCCTAATACTTTTGAGTTTAAGGAGCGACATCTTTTCCTCAGCGTGGGTCTTATGTGTATTATTTCTATAAATGCTACTTGCATATAGCTAGGAGTCAACTATAAAATTGTAGTTTCAACTGGCGTGAGAGATGCCAGTAAGCCAAAGTCTAGACTTTCGACCCTCGCATTCTGACGAAAAATGCCTTACTGTGGCCGCCATCTTGTCGTGGACCCTAATACTTTTGAGTTTAAGGAGGCGACATCTTTTCCTCAGCGTGGGTCTTATGTGTATTATTTCTATAAATGCTACTTGCATATAGCTAGGAGTCAACTATAAAATTGTAGTTTCAACTGGCGTGAGAGATGCCAGTAAGCCAAAGTCTAGACTTTCGACCCTCGCATTCTGCCAGAAATGCCTCAAATGCGTGGATCTTGTACATATTATTTTTATAAAAGCTACTTGAATTTAGCGAGGAGTCAACTATAAAATTGTAGTTGCAACTGGCGTGAGAGAATTTTGTAAGCCAAAGTCTAGACTTTCGACCCTCGCATTCTGACGAAAAATGCCTTACTGTGGCCGCCATCTTGTCGTGGACCCTAATACTTTTGAGTTTAAGGGGCGACATCTTTTCCTCAGCGTGGGTCTTATGTGTATTATTTCTATAAATGCTACTTGCATATAGCTAGGAGTCAACTATAAAATTGTAGTTTCAACTGGCGTGAGAGATGCCAGTAAGCCAAAGTCTAGACTTTCGACCCTCGCATTCTGACGAAAAATGCCTTACTGTGGCCGCCATCTTGTCGTGGACCCTAATACTTTTGAGTTTAAGGAGCGACATCTTTTCCTCAGCGTGGGTCTTATGTGTATTATTTCTATAAATGCTACTTGCATATAGCTAGGAGTCAACTATAAAATTGTAGTTTCAACTGGCGTGAGAGATGCCAGTAAGCCAAAGTCTAGACTTTCGACCCTCGCATTCTGACGAAAAATGCCTTACTGTGGCCGCCATCTTGTCGTGGACCCTAATACTTTTGAGTTTAAGGAGCGACATCTTTTCCTCAGCGTGGGTCTTATGTGTATTATTTCTATAAATGCTACTTGCATATAGCTAGGAGTCAACTATAAAATTGTAGTTTCAACTGGCGTGAGAGATGCCAGTAAGCCAAAGTCTAGACTTTCGACCCTCGCATTCTGACGAAAAATGCCTTACTGTGGCCGCCATCTTGTCGTGGACCCTAATACTTTTGAGTTTAAGGAGCGACATCTTTTCCTCAGCGTGGTCTTATGTGTATTATTTCTATAAATGCTACTTGCATATAGCTAGGAGTCAACTATAAAATTGTAGTTTCAACTGGCGTGAGGATGCCAGTAAGCCAAAGTCTAGACTTTCGACCCTCGCATTCTGACGAAAAATGCCTTACTGTGGCCGCCATCTTGTCGTGGACCCTAATACTTTTGAGTTTAAGGAGCGACATCTTTTCCTCAGCGTGGGTCTTATGTGTATTATTTCTATAAATGCTACTTGCATATAGCTAGGAGTCAACTATAAAATTGTAGTTTCAACTGGCGTGAGAGATGCCAGTAAGCCAAAGTCTAGACTTTCGACCCTCGCATTCTGACGAAAAATGCCTTACTGTGGCCGCCATCTTGTCGTGGACCCTAATACTTTTGAGTTTAAGGAGCGACATCTTTTCCTCAGCGTGGGTCTTATGTGTATTATTTCTATAAATGCTACTTGCATATAGCTAGGAGTCAACTATAAAATTGTAGTTTCAACTGGCGTGAGAGATGCCAGTAAGCCAAAGTCTAGACTTTCGACCCTCGCATTCTGCCAGAAAATGCCTCAGAATGCGTGGATCTTGTACATATTATTTTTATAAAAGCTACTTGATTAGCGAGGAGTCAACTATAAAATTGTAGTTGCAACTGGCGTGAGAGATTTTGTAAGCCAAAGTCTAGACTTTCGACCCTCGCATTCTGACGAAAAATGCCTTACTGTGGCCGCCATCTTGTCGTGGACCCTAATACTTTTGAGTTTAAGGAGCGACATCTTTTCCTCAGCGTGGGTCTTATGTGTATTATTTCTATAAATGCTACTTGCATATAGCTAGGAGTCAACTATAAAATTGTAGTTTCAACTGGCGTGAGAGATGCCAGTAAGCCAAAGTCTAGACTTTCGACCCTCGCATTCTGACGAAAAATGCCTTACTGTGGCCGCCATCTTGTCGTGGACCCTAATACTTTTGAGTTTAAGGGGCGACATCTTTTCCTCAGCGTGGGTCTTATGTGTATTATTTCTATAAATGCTACTTGCATATAGCTAGGAGTCAACTATAAAATTGTAGTTTCAACTGGCGTGAGGGAGCCAGTAAGCCAAAGTCTAGACTTTCGACCCTCGCATTCTGCCAGAAAATGCCTCAGAATGCGTGGATCTTGTCGACATTATTTTTATTTAAAAGCTACTTGAATATAGCTAGGAGTCAACTATAAAATTGTAGTTGCAACTGGCGTGAGAGATGCCAGTAAGCCAAAGTCTAGACTTTCGACCCTCGCATTCTGACGAAAAATGCCTTACTGTGGCCGCCATCTTGTCGTGGACCCTAATACTTTTGAGTTTAAGGAGCGACATCTTTTCCTCAGCGTGGGTCTTATGTGTATTATTTCTATAAATGCTACTTGCATATAGCTAGGAGTCAACTATAAAATTGTAGTTTCAACTGGCGTGAGAGATGCCAGTAAGCCAAAGTCTAGACTTTCGACCCTCGCATTCTGACGAAAAATGCCTTACTGTGGCCGCCATCTTGTCGTGGACCCTAATACTTTTGAGTTTAAGGAGCGACATCTTTTCCTCAGCGTGGGTCTTATGTGTATTATTTCTATAAATGCTACTTGCATATAGCTAGGAGTCAACTATAAAATTGTAGTTTCAACTGGCGTGAGGAAGCCAGTAAGCCAAAGTCTAGACTTTCGACCCTCGCATTCTGACGAAAAATGCCTTACTGTGGCCGCCATCTTGTCGTGGACCCTAATACTTTTGAGTTTAAGGAGCGACATCTTTTCCTCAGCGTGGGTCTTATGTGTATTATTTCTATAAATGCTACTTGCATATAGCTAGGAGTCAACTATAAAATTGTAGTTTCAACTGGCGTGAGAGATGCCAGTAAGCCAAAGTCTAGACTTTCGACCCTCGCATTCTGACGAAAAATGCCTTACTGTGGCCGCCATCTTGTCGTGGACCCTAATACTTTTGAGTTTAAGGGCGACATCTTTTCCTCAGCGTGGGTCTTATGTGTATTATTTCTATAAATGCTACTTGTATATAGCTAGGAGTCAACTATAAAATTGTAGTTTCAACTGGCGTGAGAGATGCCAGTAAGCCAAAGTCTAGACTTTCGACCCTCGCATTCTGACCAAAAATGCCTCAGAATGCGTGGATCTTGTACATATTATTTTTATAAAAGCTACTTGAATTTAGCGAGGAGTCAACTATAAAATTGTAGTTGCAACTGGCGTGAGAGAATTTTGTAAGCCAAAGTCTAGACTTTCGACCCTCGCATTCTGACGAAAAATGCCTTACTGTGGCCGCCATCTTGTCGTGGACCCTAATACTTTTGAGTTTAAGGAGCGACATCTTTTCCTCAGCGTGGGTCTTATGTGTATTATTTCTATAAATGCTACTTGCATATAGCTAGGAGTCAACTATAAAATTGTAGTTTCAACTGGCGTGAGAGATGCCAGTAAGCCAAAGTCTAGACTTTCGACCCTCGCATTCTGACGAAAAATGCCTTACTGTGGCCGCCATCTTGTCGTGGACCCTAATACTTTTGAGTTTAAGGAGCGACATCTTTTCCTCAGCGTGGGTCTTATGTGTATTATTTCTATAAATGCTACTTGCATATAGCTAGGAGTCAACTATAAAATTGTAGTTTCAACTGGCGTGAGAGATGCCAGTAAGCCAAAGTCTAGACTTTCGACCCTCGCATTCTGACGAAAAATGCCTTACTGTGGCCGCCATCTTGTCGTGGACCCTAATACTTTTGAGTTTAAGGAGCGACATCTTTTCCTCAGCGTGGGTCTTATGTGTATTATTTCTATAAATGCTACTTGCATATAGCTAGGAGTCAACTATAAAATTGTAGTTTCAACTGGCGTGAGAGATGCCAGTAAGCCAAAGTCTAGACTTTCGACCCTCGCATTCTGACGAAAAATGCCTTACTGTGGCCGCCATCTTGTCGTGGACCCTAATACTTTTGAGTTTAAGGAGCGACATCTTTTCCTCAGCGTGGGTCTTATGTGTATTATTTCTATAAATGCTACTTGCATATAGCTAGGAGTCAACTATAAAATTGTAGTTTCAACTGGCGTGAGAGATGCCAGTAAGCCAAAGTCTAGACTTTCGACCCTCGCATTCTGACGAAAAATGCCTTACTGTGGCCGCCATCTTGTCGTGGACCCTAATACTTTTGAGTTTAAGGAGCGACATCTTTTCCTCAGCGTGGGTCTTATGTGTATTATTTCTATAAATGCTACTTGCATATAGCTAGGAGTCAACTATAAAATTGTAGTTTCAACTGGCGTGAGAGATGCCAGTAAGCCAAAGTCTAGACTTTCGACCCTCGCATTCTGACGAAAAATGCCTTACTGTGGCCGCCATCTTGTCGTGGACCCTAATACTTTTGAGTTTAAGGAGCGACATCTTTTCCTCAGCGTGGGTCTTATGTGTATTATTTCTATAAATGCTACTTGCATATAGCTAGGAGTCAACTATAAAATTGTAGTTTCAACTGGCGTGAGAGAAGCCAGTAAGCCAAAGTCTAGACTTTCGACCCTCGCATTCTGACGAAAAATGCCTTACTGTGGCCGCCATCTTGTCGTGGACCCTAATACTTTTGAGTTTAAGGAGCGACATCTTTTCCTCAGCGTGGGTCTTATGTGTATTATTTCTATAAATGCTACTTGCATATAGCTAGGAGTCAACTATAAAATTGTAGTTTCAACTGGCGTGAGAGATGCCAGTAAGCCAAAGTCTAGACTTTCGACCCTCGCATTCTGACGAAAAATGCCTTACTGTGGCCGCCATCTTGTCGTGGACCCTAATACTTTTGAGTTTAAGGAGCGACATCTTTTCCTCAGCGTGGGTCTTATGTGTATTATTTCTATAAATGCTACTTGCATATAGCTAGGAGTCAACTATAAAATTGTAGTTTCAACTGGCGTGAGAGATGCCAGTAAGCCAAAGTCTAGACTTTCGACCCTCGCATTCTGACGAAAATGCCTTACTGTGCGTGGATCTTGTACATATTATTTTTATTTAAAGCTACTTGAATTTAGCGAGGAGTCAACTATAAAATTGTAGTTGCAACTGGCGTGAGAGATGCCAGTAAGCCAAAGTCTAGACTTTCGACCCTCGCATTCTGACGAAAAATGCCTTACTGTGGCCGCCATCTTGTCGTGGACCCTAATACTTTTGAGTTTAAGGGCGACATCTTTTCCTCAGCGTGGGTCTTATGTGTATTATTTCTATAAATGCTACTTGCATATAGCTAGGAGTCAACTATAAAATTGTAGTTTCAACTGGCGTGAGAGATGCCAGTAAGCCAAAGTCTAGACTTTCGACCCTCGCATTCTGACGAAAAATGCCTTACTGTGGCCGCCATCTTGTCGTGGACCCTAATACTTTTGAGTTTAAGGAGCGACATCTTTTCCTCAGCGTGGGTCTTATGTGTATTATTTCTATAAATGCTACTTGCATATAGCTAGGAGTCAACTATAAAATTGTAGTTTCAACTGGCGTGAGAGATGCCAGTAAGCCAAAGTCTAGACTTTCGACCCTCGCATTCTGACGAAAAATGCCTTACTGTGGCCGCCATCTTGTCGTGGACCCTAATACTTTTGAGTTTAAGGAGCGACATCTTTTCCTCAGCGTGGGTCTTATGTGTATTATTTCTATAAATGCTACTTGCATATAGCTAGGAGTCAACTATAAAATTGTAGTTTCAACTGGCGTGAGAGATGCCAGTAAGCCAAAGTCTAGACTTTCGACCCTCGCATTCTGACGAAAAATGCCTTACTGTGGCCGCCATCTTGTCGTGGACCCTAATACTTTTGAGTTTAAGGAGCGACATCTTTTCCTCAGCGTGGGTCTTATGTGTATTATTTCTATAAATGCTACTTGCATATAGCTAGGAGTCAACTATAAAATTGTAGTTTCAACTGGCGTGAGAGATGCCAGTAAGCCAAAGTCTAGACTTTCGACCCTCGCATTCTGACGAAAAATGCCTTACTGTGGCCGCCATCTTGTCGTGGACCCTAATACTTTTGAGTTTAAGGAGCGACATCTTTTCCTCAGCGTGGGTCTTATGTGTATTATTTCTATAAATGCTACTTGCATATAGCTAGGAGTCAACTATAAAATTGTAGTTTCAACTGGCGTGAGAGATGCCAGTAAGCCAAAGTCTAGACTTTCGACCCTCGCATTCTGCCAGAAAATGCCTCAGAATGCGTGGATCTTGTACATATTATTTTTATAAAAGCTACTTGAATTTAGCGAGGAGTCAACTATAAAATTGTAGTTGCAACTGGCGTGAGAGAATTTTGTAAGCCAAAGTCTAGACTTTCGACCCTCGCATTCTGACGAAAAATGCCTTACTGTGGCCGCCATCTTGTCGTGGACCCTAATACTTTTGAGTTTAAGGAGCGACATCTTTTCCTCAGCGTGGGTCTTATGTGTATTATTTCTATAAATGCTACTTGCATATAGCTAGGAGTCAACTATAAAATTGTAGTTTCAACTGGCGTGAGAGATGCCAGTAAGCCAAAGTCTAGACTTTCGACCCTCGCATTCTGACGAAAAATGCCTTACTGTGGCCGCCATCTTGTCGTGGACCCTAATACTTTTGAGTTTAAGGGCGACATCTTTTCCTCAGCGTGGGTCTTATGTGTATTATTTCTATAAATGCTACTTGCATATAGCTAGGAGTCAACTATAAAATTGTAGTTTCAACTGGCGTGAGGATGCCAGTAAGCCAAAGTCTAGACTTTCGACCCTCGCATTCTGCCAGAAAATGCCTCAGAATGCGTGGATCTTGTACATATTATTTTTATAAAAGCTACTTGAATTTAGCGAGGAGTCAACTATAAAATTGTAGTTGCAACTGGCGTGAGAGAATTTTGTAAGCCAAAGTCTAGACTTTCGACCCTCGCATTCTGACGAAAAATGCCTTACTGTGGCCGCCATCTTGTCGTGGACCCTAATACTTTTGAGTTTAAGGAGCGACATCTTTTCCTCAGCGTGGGTCTTATGTGTATTATTTCTATAAATGCTACTTGCATATAGCTAGGAGTCAACTATAAAATTGTAGTTTCAACTGGCGTGAGAGATGCCAGTAAGCCAAAGTCTAGACTTTCGACCCTCGCATTCTGACGAAAAATGCCTTACTGTGGCCGCCATCTTGTCGTGGACCCTAATACTTTTGAGTTTAAGGAGCGACATCTTTTCCTCAGCGTGGGTCTTATGTGTATTATTTCTATAAATGCTACTTGCATATAGCTAGGAGTCAACTATAAAATTGTAGTTTCAACTGGCGTGAGAGATGCCAGTAAGCCAAAGTCTAGACTTTCGACCCTCGCATTCTGACGAAAAATGCCTTACTGTGGCCGCCATCTTGTCGTGGACCCTAATACTTTTGAGTTTAAGGAGCGACATCTTTTCCTCAGCGTGGGTCTTATGTGTATTATTTCTATAAATGCTACTTGCATATAGCTAGGAGTCAACTATAAAATTGTAGTTTCAACTGGCGTGAGAGATGCCAGTAAGCCAAAGTCTAGACTTTCGACCCTCGCATTCTGACGAAAAATGCCTTACTGTGGCCGCCATCTTGTCGTGGACCCTAATACTTTTGAGTTTAAGGGCGACATCTTTTCCTCAGCGTGGGTCTTATGTGTATTATTTCTATAAATGCTACTTGCATATAGCTAGGAGTCAACTATAAAATTGTAGTTTCAACTGGCGTGAGAGATGCCAGTAAGCCAAAGTCTAGACTTTCGACCCTCGCATTCTGCCAGAAAATGCCTCAGAATGCGTGGATCTTGTACATATTATTTTTATAAAAGCTACTTGAATTTAGCGAGGAGTCAACTATAAAATTGTAGTTGCAACTGGCGTGAGAGAATTTTGTAAGCCAAAGTCTAGACTTTCGACCCTCGCATTCTGACGAAAAATGCCTTACTGTGGCCGCCATCTTGTCGTGGACCCTAATACTTTTGAGTTTAAGGAGCGACATCTTTTCCTCAGCGTGGGTCTTATGTGTATTATTTCTATAAATGCTACTTGCATATAGCTAGGAGTCAACTATAAAATTGTAGTTTCAACTGGCGTGAGAGATGCCAGTAAGCCAAAGTCTAGACTTTCGACCCTCGCATTCTGACGAAAAATGCCTTACTGTGGCCGCCATCTTGTCGTGGACCCTAATACTTTTGAGTTTAAGGAGCGACATCTTTTCCTCAGCGTGGGTCTTATGTGTATTATTTCTATAAATGCTACTTGCATATAGCTAGGAGTCAACTATAAAATTGTAGTTTCAACTGGCGTGAGAGATGCCAGTAAGCCAAAGTCTAGACTTTCGACCCTCGCATTCTGACGAAAAATGCCTTACTGTGGCCGCCATCTTGTCGTGGACCCTAATACTTTTGAGTTTAAGGAGCGACATCTTTTCCTCAGCGTGGGTCTTATGTGTATTATTTCTATAAATGCTACTTGCATATAGCTAGGAGTCAACTATAAAATTGTAGTTTCAACTGGCGTGAGAGATGCCAGTAAGCCAAAGTCTAGACTTTCGACCCTCGCATTCTGACGAAAAATGCCTTACTGTGGCCGCCATCTTGTCGTGGACCCTAATACTTTTGAGTTTAAGGAGCGACATCTTTTCCTCAGCGTGGGTCTTATGTGTATTATTTCTATAAATGCTACTTGCATATAGCTAGGAGTCAACTATAAAATTGTAGTTTCAACTGGCGTGAGAGATGCCAGTAAGCCAAAGTCTAGACTTTCGACCCTCGCATTCTGACGAAAAATGCCTTACTGTGGCCGCCATCTTGTCGTGGACCCTAATACTTTTGAGTTTAAGGAGCGACATCTTTTCCTCAGCGTGGGTCTTATGTGTATTATTTCTATAAATGCTACTTGCATATAGCTAGGAGTCAACTATAAAATTGTAGTTTCAACTGGCGTGAGAGATGCCAGTAAGCCAAAGTCTAGACTTTCGACCCTCGCATTCTGCCAGAAAATGCCTCAGAATGCGTGGATCTTGTACATATTATTTTTATAAAAATGCTACTTGAATTTAGCGAGGAGTCAACTATAAAATTGTAGTTTCAACTGGCGTGAGAGATTTTGTAAGCCAAAGTCTAGACTTTCGACCCTCGCATTCTGACGAAAAATGCCTTACTGTGGCCGCCATCTTGTCGTGGACCCTAATACTTTTGAGTTTAAGGAGCGACATCTTTTCCTCAGCGTGGGTCTTATGTGTATTATTTCTATAAATGCTACTTGCATATAGCTAGGAGTCAACTATAAAATTGTAGTTTCAACTGGCGTGAGAGATGCCAGTAAGCCAAAGTCTAGACTTTCGACCCTCGCATTCTGACGAAAAATGCCTTACTGTGGCCGCCATCTTGTCGTGGACCCTAATACTTTTGAGTTTAAGGAGCGACATCTTTTCCTCAGCGTGGGTCTTATGTGTATTATTTCTATAAATGCTACTTGCATATAGCTAGGAGTCAACTATAAAATTGTAGTTTCAACTGGCGTGAGAGATGCCAGTAAGCCAAAGTCTAGACTTTCGACCCTCGCATTCTGACGAAAAATGCCTTACTGTGGCCGCCATCTTGTCGTGGACCCTAATACTTTTGAGTTTAAGGAGCGACATCTTTTCCTCAGCGTGGGTCTTATGTGTATTATTTCTATAAATGCTACTTGCATATAGCTAGGAGTCAACTATAAAATTGTAGTTTCAACTGGCGTGAGAGATGCCAGTAAGCCAAAGTCTAGACTTTCGACCCTCGCATTCTGACGAAAAATGCCTTACTGTGGCCGCCATCTTGTCGTGGACCCTAATACTTTTGAGTTTAAGGAGCGACATCTTTTCCTCAGCGTGGGTCTTATGTGTATTATTTCTATAAATGCTACTTGCATATAGCTAGGAGTCAACTATAAAATTGTAGTTTCAACTGGCGTGAGAGATGCCAGTAAGCCAAAGTCTAGACTTTCGACCCTCGCATTCTGACGAAAAATGCCTTACTGTGGCCGCCATCTTGTCGTGGACCCTAATACTTTTGAGTTTAAGGAGCGACATCTTTTCCTCAGCGTGGGTCTTATGTGTATTATTTCTATAAATGCTACTTGCATATAGCTAGGAGTCAACTATAAAATTGTAGTTTCAACTGGCGTGAGAGATGCCAGTAAGCCAAAGTCTAGACTTTCGACCCTCGCATTCTGACGAAAAATGCCTTACTGTGGCCGCCATCTTGTCGTGGACCCTAATACTTTTGAGTTTAAGGAGCGACATCTTTTCCTCAGCGTGGGTCTTATGTGTATTATTTCTATAAATGCTACTTGCATATAGCTAGGAGTCAACTATAAAATTGTAGTTTCAACTGGCGTGAGAGATGCCAGTAAGCCAAAGTCTAGACTTTCGACCCTCGCATTCTGACGAAAAATGCCTTACTGTGGCCGCCATCTTGTCGTGGACCCTAATACTTTTGAGTTTAAGGAGCGACATCTTTTCCTCAGCGTGGGTCTTATGTGTATTATTTCTATAAATGCTACTTGCATATAGCTAGGAGTCAACTATAAAATTGTAGTTTCAACTGGCGTGAGAGATGCCAGTAAGCCAAAGTCTAGACTTTCGACCCTCGCATTCTGACGAAAAATGCCTTACTGTGGCCGCCATCTTGTCGTGGACCCTAATACTTTTGAGTTTAAGGAGCGACATCTTTTCCTCAGCGTGGGTCTTATGTGTATTATTTCTATAAATGCTACTTGCATATAGCTAGGAGTCAACTATAAAATTGTAGTTTCAACTGGCGTGAGAGATGCCAGTAAGCCAAAGTCTAGACTTTCGACCCTCGCATTCTGACGAAAAATGCCTTACTGTGGCCGCCATCTTGTCGTGGACCCTAATACTTTTGAGTTTAAGGAGCGACATCTTTTCCTCAGCGTGGGTCTTATGTGTATTATTTCTATAAATGCTACTTGCATATAGCTAGGAGTCAACTATAAAATTGTAGTTTCAACTGGCGTGAGAGATGCCAGTAAGCCAAAGTCTAGACTTTCGACCCTCGCATTCTGACGAAAAATGCCTTACTGTGGCCGCCATCTTGTCGTGGACCCTAATACTTTTGAGTTTAAGGAGCGACATCTTTTCCTCAGCGTGGGTCTTATGTGTATTATTTCTATAAATGCTACTTGCATATAGCTAGGAGTCAACTATAAAATTGTAGTTTCAACTGGCGTGAGAGATGCCAGTAAGCCAAAGTCTAGACTTTCGACCCTCGCATTCTGACGAAAAATGCCTTACTGTGGCCGCCATCTTGTCGTGGACCCTAATACTTTTGAGTTTAAGGAGCGACATCTTTTCCTCAGCGTGGGTCTTATGTGTATTATTTCTATAAATGCTACTTGCATATAGCTAGGAGTCAACTATAAAATTGTAGTTTCAACTGGCGTGAGAGATGCCAGTAAGCCAAAGTCTAGACTTTCGACCCTCGCATTCTGACGAAAAATGCCTTACTGTGGCCGCCATCTTGTCGTGGACCCTAATACTTTTGAGTTTAAGGAGCGACATCTTTTCCTCAGCGTGGGTCTTATGTGTATTATTTCTATAAATGCTACTTGCATATAGCTAGGAGTCAACTATAAAATTGTAGTTTCAACTGGCGTGAGAGATGCCAGTAAGCCAAAGTCTAGACTTTCGACCCTCGCATTCTGACGAAAAATGCCTTACTGTGGCCGCCATCTTGTCGTGGACCCTAATACTTTTGAGTTTAAGGAGCGACATCTTTTCCTCAGCGTGGGTCTTATGTGTATTATTTCTATAAATGCTACTTGCATATAGCTAGGAGTCAACTATAAAATTGTAGTTTCAACTGGCGTGAGAGATGCCAGTAAGCCAAAGTCTAGACTTTCGACCCTCGCATTCTGACGAAAAATGCCTTACTGTGGCCGCCATCTTGTCGTGGACCCTAATACTTTTGAGTTTAAGGAGCGACATCTTTTCCTCAGCGTGGGTCTTATGTGTATTATTTCTATAAATGCTACTTGCATATAGCTAGGAGTCAACTATAAAATTGTAGTTTCAACTGGCGTGAGAGATGCCAGTAAGCCAAAGTCTAGACTTTCGACCCTCGCATTCTGACGAAAAATGCCTTACTGTGGCCGCCATCTTGTCGTGGACCCTAATACTTTTGAGTTTAAGGAGCGACATCTTTTCCTCAGCGTGGGTCTTATGTGTATTATTTCTATAAATGCTACTTGCATATAGCTAGGAGTCAACTATAAAATTGTAGTTTCAACTGGCGTGAGAGATGCCAGTAAGCCAAAGTCTAGACTTTCGACCCTCGCATTCTGACGAAAAATGCCTTACTGTGGCCGCCATCTTGTCGTGGACCCTAATACTTTTGAGTTTAAGGGCGACATCTTTTCCTCAGCGTGGGTCTTATGTGTATTATTTCTATAAATGCTACTTGCATATAGCTAGGAGTCAACTATAAAATTGTAGTTTCAACTGGCGTGAGAGAAGCCAGTAAGCCAAAGTCTAGACTTTCGACCCTCGCATTCTGCCAGAAAATGCCTCAGAATGCGTGGATCTTGTACATATTATTTTTATAAAAGCTACTTGAATTTAGCGAGGAGTCAACTATAAAATTGTAGTTGCAACTGGCGTGAGAGAATTTTGTAAGCCAAAGTCTAGACTTTCGACCCTCGCATTCTGACGAAAAATGCCTTACTGTGGCCGCCATCTTGTCGTGGACCCTAATACTTTTGAGTTTAAGGAGCGACATCTTTTCCTCAGCGTGGGTCTTATGTGTATTATTTCTATAAATGCTACTTGCATATAGCTAGGAGTCAACTATAAAATTGTAGTTTCAACTGGCGTGAGAGATGCCAGTAAGCCAAAGTCTAGACTTTCGACCCTCGCATTCTGACGAAAAATGCCTTACTGTGGCCGCCATCTTGTCGTGGACCCTAATACTTTTGAGTTTAAGGAGCGACATCTTTTCCTCAGCGTGGGTCTTATGTGTATTATTTCTATAAATGCTACTTGCATATAGCTAGGAGTCAACTATAAAATTGTAGTTTCAACTGGCGTGAGAGATGCCAGTAAGCCAAAGTCTAGACTTTCGACCCTCGCATTCTGACGAAAAATGCCTTACTGTGGCCGCCATCTTGTCGTGGACCCTAATACTTTTGAGTTTAAGGAGCGACATCTTTTCCTCAGCGTGGGTCTTATGTGTATTATTTCTATAAATGCTACTTGCATATAGCTAGGAGTCAACTATAAAATTGTAGTTTCAACTGGCGTGAGAGATGCCAGTAAGCCAAAGTCTAGACTTTCGACCCTCGCATTCTGACGAAAAATGCCTTACTGTGGCCGCCATCTTGTCGTGGACCCTAATACTTTTGAGTTTAAGGAGCGACATCTTTTCCTCAGCGTGGGTCTTATGTGTATTATTTCTATAAATGCTACTTGCATATAGCTAGGAGTCAACTATAAAATTGTAGTTTCAACTGGCGTGAGAGATGCCAGTAAGCCAAAGTCTAGACTTTCGACCCTCGCATTCTGACGAAAAATGCCTTACTGTGGCCGCCATCTTGTCGTGGACCCTAATACTTTTGAGTTTAAGGAGCGACATCTTTTCCTCAGCGTGGGTCTTATGTGTATTATTTCTATAAATGCTACTTGCATATAGCTAGGAGTCAACTATAAAATTGTAGTTTCAACTGGCGTGAGAGATGCCAGTAAGCCAAAGTCTAGACTTTCGACCCTCGCATTCTGACGAAAAATGCCTTACTGTGGCCGCCATCTTGTCGTGGACCCTAATACTTTTGAGTTTAAGGAGCGACATCTTTTCCTCAGCGTGGGTCTTATGTGTATTATTTTATAAAAGCTACTTGCATATAGCTAGGAGTCAACTATAAAATTGTAGTTTCAACTGGCGTGAGAGATGCCAGTAAGCCAAAGTCTAGACTTTCGACCCTCGCATTCTGACGAAAAATGCCTTACTGTGGCCGCCATCTTGTCGTGGACCCTAATACTTTTGAGTTTAAGGAGCGACATCTTTTCCTCAGCGTGGGTCTTATGTGTATTATTTCTATAAATGCTACTTGCATATAGCTAGGAGTCAACTATAAAATTGTAGTTTCAACTGGCGTGAGAGATGCCAGTAAGCCAAAGTCTAGACTTTCGACCCTCGCATTCTGACGAAAAATGCCTTACTGTGGCCGCCATCTTGTCGTGGACCCTAATACTTTTGAGTTTAAGGAGCGACATCTTTTCCTCAGCGTGGGTCTTATGTGTATTATTTCTATAAATGCTACTTGCATATAGCTAGGAGTCAACTATAAAATTGTAGTTTCAACTGGCGTGAGAGATGCCAGTAAGCCAAAGTCTAGACTTTCGACCCTCGCATTCTGACGAAAAATGCCTTACTGTGGCCGCCATCTTGTCGTGGACCCTAATACTTTTGAGTTTAAGGAGCGACATCTTTTCCTCAGCGTGGGTCTTATGTGTATTATTTCTATAAATGCTACTTGCATATAGCTAGGAGTCAACTATAAAATTGTAGTTTCAACTGGCGTGAGAGAAGCCAGTAAGCCAAAGTCTAGACTTTCGACCCTCGCATTCTGACGAAAAATGCCTTACTGTGGCCGCCATCTTGTCGTGGACCCTAATACTTTTGAGTTTAAGGAGCGACATCTTTTCCTCAGCGTGGGTCTTATGTGTATTATTTCTATAAATGCTACTTGCATATAGCTAGGAGTCAACTATAAAATTGTAGTTTCAACTGGCGTGAGAGATGCCAGTAAGCCAAAGTCTAGACTTTCGACCCTCGCATTCTGACGAAAAATGCCTTACTGTGGCCGCCATCTTGTCGTGGACCCTAATACTTTTGAGTTTAAGGAGCGACATCTTTTCCTCAGCGTGGGTCTTATGTGTATTATTTCTATAAATGCTACTTGCATATAGCTAGGAGTCAACTATAAAATTGTAGTTTCAACTGGCGTGAGAGATGCCAGTAAGCCAAAGTCTAGACTTTCGACCCTCGCATTCTGACGAAAAATGCCTTACTGTGGCCGCCATCTTGTCGTGGACCCTAATACTTTTGAGTTTAAGGGGCGACATCTTTTCCTCAGCGTGGGTCTTATGTGTATTATTTCTATAAATGCTACTTGCATATAGCTAGGAGTCAACTATAAAATTGTAGTTTCAACTGGCGTGAGGGAAGCCAGTAAGCCAAAGTCTAGACTTTCGACCCTCGCATTCTGCCAGAAAATGCCTCAGAATGCGTGGATCTTGTACATATTATTTTTATAAAAGCTACTTGAATTTAGCGAGGAGTCAACTATAAAATTGTAGTTGCAACTGGCGTGAGAGAATTTTGTAAGCCAAAGTCTAGACTTTCGACCCTCGCATTCTGACGAAAAATGCCTTACTGTGGCCGCCATCTTGTCGTGGACCCTAATACTTTTGAGTTTAAGGAGCGACATCTTTTCCTCAGCGTGGGTCTTATGTGTATTATTTCTATAAATGCTACTTGCATATAGCTAGGAGTCAACTATAAAATTGTAGTTTCAACTGGCGTGAGAGATGCCAGTAAGCCAAAGTCTAGACTTTCGACCCTCGCATTCTGACGAAAAATGCCTTACTGTGGCCGCCATCTTGTCGTGGACCCTAATACTTTTGAGTTTAAGGAGCGACATCTTTTCCTCAGCGTGGGTCTTATGTGTATTATTTCTATAAATGCTACTTGCATATAGCTAGGAGTCAACTATAAAATTGTAGTTTCAACTGGCGTGAGAGATGCCAGTAAGCCAAAGTCTAGACTTTCGACCCTCGCATTCTGACGAAAAATGCCTTACTGTGGCCGCCATCTTGTCGTGGACCCTAATACTTTTGAGTTTAAGGAGCGACATCTTTTCCTCAGCGTGGGTCTTATGTGTATTATTTCTATAAATGCTACTTGCATATAGCTAGGAGTCAACTATAAAATTGTAGTTTCAACTGGCGTGAGAGATGCCAGTAAGCCAAAGTCTAGACTTTCGACCCTCGCATTCTGACGAAAAATGCCTTACTGTGGCCGCCATCTTGTCGTGGACCCTAATACTTTTGAGTTTAAGGGGCGACATCTTTTCCTCAGCGTGGGTCTTATGTGTATTATTTCTATAAATGCTACTTGCATATAGCTAGGAGTCAACTATAAAATTGTAGTTTCAACTGGCGTGAGGGAAGCCAGTAAGCCAAAGTCTAGACTTTCGACCCTCGCATTCTGACGAAAAATGCCTTACTGTGGCCGCCATCTTGTCGTGGACCCTAATACTTTTGAGTTTAAGGAGCGACATCTTTTCCTCAGCGTGGGTCTTATGTGTATTATTTCTATAAATGCTACTTGCATATAGCTAGGAGTCAACTATAAAATTGTAGTTTCAACTGGCGTGAGAGATGCCAGTAAGCCAAAGTCTAGACTTTCGACCCTCGCATTCTGACGAAAAATGCCTTACTGTGGCCGCCATCTTGTCGTGGACCCTAATACTTTTGAGTTTAAGGAGCGACATCTTTTCCTCAGCGTGGGTCTTATGTGTATTATTTCTATAAATGCTACTTGCATATAGCTAGGAGTCAACTATAAAATTGTAGTTTCAACTGGCGTGAGAGATGCCAGTAAGCCAAAGTCTAGACTTTCGACCCTCGCATTCTGACGAAAAATGCCTTACTGTGGCCGCCATCTTGTCGTGGACCCTAATACTTTTGAGTTTAAGGGGCGACATCTTTTCCTCAGCGTGGGTCTTATGTGTATTATTTCTATAAATGCTACTTGCATATAGCTAGGAGTCAACTATAAAATTGTAGTTTCAACTGGCGTGAGGGAAGCCAGTAAGCCAAAGTCTAGACTTTCGACCCTCGCATTCTGCCAGAAAATGCCTCAGAATGCGTGGATCTTGTACATATTATTTTTATAAAAGCTACTTGAATTTAGCGAGGAGTCAACTATAAAATTGTAGTTGCAACTGGCGTGAGAGAATTTTGTAAGCCAAAGTCTAGACTTTCGACCCTCGCATTCTGACGAAAAATGCCTTACTGTGGCCGCCATCTTGTCGTGGACCCTAATACTTTTGAGTTTAAGGAGCGACATCTTTTCCTCAGCGTGGGTCTTATGTGTATTATTTCTATAAATGCTACTTGCATATAGCTAGGAGTCAACTATAAAATTGTAGTTTCAACTGGCGTGAGAGATGCCAGTAAGCCAAAGTCTAGACTTTCGACCCTCGCATTCTGACGAAAAATGCCTTACTGTGGCCGCCATCTTGTCGTGGACCCTAATACTTTTGAGTTTAAGGAGCGACATCTTTTCCTCAGCGTGGGTCTTATGTGTATTATTTCTATAAATGCTACTTGCATATAGCTAGGAGTCAACTATAAAATTGTAGTTTCAACTGGCGTGAGAGATGCCAGTAAGCCAAAGTCTAGACTTTCGACCCTCGCATTCTGACGAAAAATGCCTTACTGTGGCCGCCATCTTGTCGTGGACCCTAATACTTTTGAGTTTAAGGAGCGACATCTTTTCCTCAGCGTGGGTCTTATGTGTATTATTTCTATAAATGCTACTTGCATATAGCTAGGAGTCAACTATAAAATTGTAGTTTCAACTGGCGTGAGAGATGCCAGTAAGCCAAAGTCTAGACTTTCGACCCTCGCATTCTGACGAAAAATGCCTTACTGTGGCCGCCATCTTGTCGTGGACCCTAATACTTTTGAGTTTAAGGAGCGACATCTTTTCCTCAGCGTGGGTCTTATGTGTATTATTTCTATAAATGCTACTTGCATATAGCTAGGAGTCAACTATAAAATTGTAGTTTCAACTGGCGTGAGAGATGCCAGTAAGCCAAAGTCTAGACTTTCGACCCTCGCATTCTGCCAGAAAATGCCTCAGAATGCGTGGATCTTGTACATATTATTTTTATAAAAGCTACTTGAATTTAGCGAGGAGTCAACTATAAAATTGTAGTTGCAACTGGCGTGAGAGAATTTGTAAGCCAAAGTCTAGACTTTCGACCCTCGCATTCTGACGAAAAATGCCTTACTGTGGCCGCCATCTTGTCGTGGACCCTAATACTTTTGAGTTTAAGGAGCGACATCTTTTCCTCAGCGTGGGTCTTATGTGTATTATTTCTATAAATGCTACTTGCATATAGCTAGGAGTCAACTATAAAATTGTAGTTTCAACTGGCGTGAGAGATGCCAGTAAGCCAAAGTCTAGACTTTCGACCCTCGCATTCTGACGAAAAATGCCTTACTGTGGCCGCCATCTTGTCGTGGACCCTAATACTTTTGAGTTTAAGGGGCGACATCTTTTCCTCAGCGTGGGTCTTATGTGTATTATTTCTATAAATGCTACTTGCATATAGCTAGGAGTCAACTATAAAATTGTAGTTTCAACTGGCGTGAGGGAAGCCAGTAAGCCAAAGTCTAGACTTTCGACCCTCGCATTCTGCCAGAAAATGCCTCAGAATGCGTGGATCTTGTACATATTATTTTTATAAAAGCTACTTGAATTTAGCGAGGAGTCAACTATAAAATTGTAGTTGCAACTGGCGTGAGAGAATTTTGTAAGCCAAAGTCTAGACTTTCGACCCTCGCATTCTGACGAAAAATGCCTTACTGTGGCCGCCATCTTGTCGTGGACCCTAATACTTTTGAGTTTAAGGAGCGACATCTTTTCCTCAGCGTGGGTCTTATGTGTATTATTTCTATAAATGCTACTTGCATATAGCTAGGAGTCAACTATAAAATTGTAGTTTCAACTGGCGTGAGAGATGCCAGTAAGCCAAAGTCTAGACTTTCGACCCTCGCATTCTGACGAAAAATGCCTTACTGTGGCCGCCATCTTGTCGTGGACCCTAATACTTTTGAGTTTAAGGGGCGACATCTTTTCCTCAGCGTGGGTCTTATGTGTATTATTTCTATAAATGCTACTTGCATATAGCTAGGAGTCAACTATAAAATTGTAGTTTCAACTGGCGTGAGAGAAGCCAGTAAGCCAAAGTCTAGACTTTCGACCCTCGCATTCTGCCAGAAAATGCCTCAGAATGCGTGGATCTTGTACATATTATTTTTATAAAAGCTACTTGAATTTAGCGAGGAGTCAACTATAAAATTGTAGTTGCAACTGGCGTGAGAGAATTTTGTAAGCCAAAGTCTAGACTTTCGACCCTCGCATTCTGACGAAAAATGCCTTACTGTGGCCGCCATCTTGTCGTGGACCCTAATACTTTTGAGTTTAAGGAGCGACATCTTTTCCTCAGCGTGGGTCTTATGTGTATTATTTCTATAAATGCTACTTGCATATAGCTAGGAGTCAACTATAAAATTGTAGTTTCAACTGGCGTGAGAGATGCCAGTAAGCCAAAGTCTAGACTTTCGACCCTCGCATTCTGACGAAAAATGCCTTACTGTGGCCGCCATCTTGTCGTGGACCCTAATACTTTTGAGTTTAAGGAGCGACATCTTTTCCTCAGCGTGGGTCTTATGTGTATTATTTCTATAAATGCTACTTGCATATAGCTAGGAGTCAACTATAAAATTGTAGTTTCAACTGGCGTGAGAGATGCCAGTAAGCCAAAGTCTAGACTTTCGACCCTCGCATTCTGACGAAAAATGCCTTACTGTGGCCGCCATCTTGTCGTGGACCCTAATACTTTTGAGTTTAAGGAGCGACATCTTTTCCTCAGCGTGGGTCTTATGTGTATTATTTCTATAAATGCTACTTGCATATAGCTAGGAGTCAACTATAAAATTGTAGTTTCAACTGGCGTGAGAGATGCCAGTAAGCCAAAGTCTAGACTTTCGACCCTCGCATTCTGACGAAAAATGCCTTACTGTGGCCGCCATCTTGTCGTGGACCCTAATACTTTTGAGTTTAAGGAGCGACATCTTTTCCTCAGCGTGGGTCTTATGTGTATTATTTCTATAAATGCTACTTGCATATAGCTAGGAGTCAACTATAAAATTGTAGTTTCAACTGGCGTGAGAGATGCCAGTAAGCCAAAGTCTAGACTTTCGACCCTCGCATTCTGACGAAAAATGCCTTACTGTGGCCGCCATCTTGTCGTGGACCCTAATACTTTTGAGTTTAAGGGGCGACATCTTTTCCTCAGCGTGGGTCTTATGTGTATTATTTCTATAAATGCTACTTGCATATAGCTAGGAGTCAACTATAAAATTGTAGTTTCAACTGGCGTGAGGGAAGCCAGTAAGCCAAAGTCTAGACTTTCGACCCTCGCATTCTGCCAGAAAATGCCTCAGAATGCGTGGATCTTGTACATATTATTTTTATAAAAGCTACTTGAATTTAGCGAGGAGTCAACTATAAAATTGTAGTTGCAACTGGCGTGAGAGAATTTTGTAAGCCAAAGTCTAGACTTTCGACCCTCGCATTCTGACGAAAAATGCCTTACTGTGGCCGCCATCTTGTCGTGGACCCTAATACTTTTGAGTTTAAGGGGCGACATCTTTTCCTCAGCGTGGGTCTTATGTGTATTATTTCTATAAATGCTACTTGCATATAGCTAGGAGTCAACTATAAAATTGTAGTTTCAACTGGCGTGAGAGAAGCCAGTAAGCCAAAGTCTAGACTTTCGACCCTCGCATTCTGCCAGAAAATGCCTCAGAATGCGTGGATCTTGTACATATTATTTTTATAAAAGCTACTTGAATTTAGCGAGGAGTCAACTATAAAATTGTAGTTGCAACTGGCGTGAGAGAATTTTGTAAGCCAAAGTCTAGACTTTCGACCCTCGCATTCTGACGAAAAATGCCTTACTGTGGCCGCCATCTTGTCGTGGACCCTAATACTTTTGAGTTTAAGGAGCGACATCTTTTCCTCAGCGTGGGTCTTATGTGTATTATTTCTATAAATGCTACTTGCATATAGCTAGGAGTCAACTATAAAATTGTAGTTTCAACTGGCGTGAGAGATGCCAGTAAGCCAAAGTCTAGACTTTCGACCCTCGCATTCTGACGAAAAATGCCTTACTGTGGCCGCCATCTTGTCGTGGACCCTAATACTTTTGAGTTTAAGGAGCGACATCTTTTCCTCAGCGTGGGTCTTATGTGTATTATTTCTATAAATGCTACTTGCATATAGCTAGGAGTCAACTATAAAATTGTAGTTTCAACTGGCGTGAGAGAAGCCAGTAAGCCAAAGTCTAGACTTTCGACCCTCGCATTCTGACGAAAAATGCCTTACTGTGGCCGCCATCTTGTCGTGGACCCTAATACTTTTGAGTTTAAGGAGCGACATCTTTTCCTCAGCGTGGGTCTTATGTGTATTATTTCTATAAATGCTACTTGCATATAGCTAGGAGTCAACTATAAAATTGTAGTTTCAACTGGCGTGAGAGATGCCAGTAAGCCAAAGTCTAGACTTTCGACCCTCGCATTCTGACGAAAAATGCCTTACTGTGGCCGCCATCTTGTCGTGGACCCTAATACTTTTGAGTTTAAGGAGCGACATCTTTTCCTCAGCGTGGGTCTTATGTGTATTATTTCTATAAATGCTACTTGCATATAGCTAGGAGTCAACTATAAAATTGTAGTTTCAACTGGCGTGAGAGATGCCAGTAAGCCAAAGTCTAGACTTTCGACCCTCGCATTCTGCCAGAAAATGCCTCAGAATGCGTGGATCTTGTACATATTATTTTTATAAAAGCTACTTGAATTTAGCGAGGAGTCAACTATAAAATTGTAGTTTCAACTGGCGTGAGAGAAGCCAGTAAGCCAAAGTCTAGACTTTCGACCCTCGCATTCTGACGAAAAATGCCTTACTGTGGCCGCCATCTTGTCGTGGACCCTAATACTTTTGAGTTTAAGGAGCGACATCTTTTCCTCAGCGTGGGTCTTATGTGTATTATTTCTATAAATGCTACTTGCATATAGCTAGGAGTCAACTATAAAATTGTAGTTTCAACTGGCGTGAGAGATGCCAGTAAGCCAAAGTCTAGACTTTCGACCCTCGCATTCTGACAGAAAATGCCTCAGAATGCGTGGATCTTGTACATATTATTTTTATAAAAGCTACTTGAATTTAGCGAGGAGTCAACTATAAAATTGTAGTTTCAACTGGCGTGAGAGAATTTTGTAAGCCAAAGTCTAGACTTTCGACCCTCGCATTCTGACGAAAAATGCCTTACTGTGGCCGCCATCTTGTCGTGGACCCTAATACTTTTGAGTTTAAGGGCGACATCTTTTCCTCAGCGTGGGTCTTATGTGTATTATTTCTATAAATGCTACTTGCATATAGCTAGGAGTCAACTATAAAATTGTAGTTACAACTGGCGTGAGAGATGCCAGTAAGCCAAAGTCTAGACTTTCGACCCTCGCATTCTGCCAGAAAATGCCTCAGAATGCGTGGATCTTGTACATATTATTTTTATAAAAGCTACTTGTATATAGCTAGGAGTCAACTATAAAATTGTAGTTACAACTGGCGTGAGAGATGCCAGTAAGCCAAAGTCTAGACTTTCGACCCTCGCATTCTGACGAAAAATGCCTTACTGTGGCCGCCATCTTGTCGTGGACCCTAATACTTTTGAGTTTAAGGGGCGACATCTTTTCCTCAGCGTGGGTCTTATGTGTATTATTTCTATAAATGCTACTTGCATATAGCTAGGAGTCAACTATAAAATTGTAGTTTCAACTGGCGTGAGGGAAGCCAGTAAGCCAAAGTCTAGACTTTCGACCCTCGCATTCTGCCAGAAAATGCCTCAGAATGCGTGGATCTTGTACATATTATTTTATAAAAGCTACTTGAATTTAGCGAGGAGTCAACTATAAAATTGTAGTTGCAACTGGCGTGAGAGAATTTTGTAAGCCAAAGTCTAGACTTTCGACCCTCGCATTCTGACGAAAAATGCCTTACTGTGGCCGCCATCTTGTCGTGGACCCTAATACTTTTGAGTTTAAGGAGCGACATCTTTTCCTCAGCGTGGGTCTTATGTGTATTATTTCTATAAATGCTACTTGCATATAGCTAGGAGTCAACTATAAAATTGTAGTTTCAACTGGCGTGAGAGATGCCAGTAAGCCAAAGTCTAGACTTTCGACCCTCGCATTCTGACGAAAAATGCCTTACTGTGGCCGCCATCTTGTCGTGGACCCTAATACTTTTGAGTTTAAGGGGCGACATCTTTTCCTCAGCGTGGGTCTTATGTGTATTATTTCTATAAATGCTACTTGCATATAGCTAGGAGTCAACTATAAAATTGTAGTTTCAACTGGCGTGAGGGAAGCCAGTAAGCCAAAGTCTAGACTTTCGACCCTCGCATTCTGCCAGAAAATGCCTCAGAATGCGTGGATCTTGTACATATTATTTTTATAAAAGCTACTTGAATTTAGCGAGGAGTCAACTATAAAATTGTAGTTGCAACTGGCGTGAGAGAATTTTGTAAGCCAAAGTCTAGACTTTCGACCCTCGCATTCTGACGAAAAATGCCTTACTGTGGCCGCCATCTTGTCGTGGACCCTAATACTTTTGAGTTTAAGGAGCGACATCTTTTCCTCAGCGTGGGTCTTATGTGTATTATTTCTATAAATGCTACTTGCATATAGCTAGGAGTCAACTATAAAATTGTAGTTTCAACTGGCGTGAGAGATGCCAGTAAGCCAAAGTCTAGACTTTCGACCCTCGCATTCTGACGAAAAATGCCTTACTGTGGCCGCCATCTTGTCGTGGACCCTAATACTTTTGAGTTTAAGGAGCGACATCTTTTCCTCAGCGTGGGTCTTATGTGTATTATTTCTATAAATGCTACTTGCATATAGCTAGGAGTCAACTATAAAATTGTAGTTTCAACTGGCGTGAGGGAAGCCAGTAAGCCAAAGTCTAGACTTTCGACCCTCGCATTCTGCCAGAAAATGCCTCAGAATGCGTGGATCTTGTACATATTATTTTTTTTTATAAAAGCTACTTGAATTTAGCGAGGAGTCAACTATAAAATTGTAGTTGCAACTGGCGTGAGAGAATTTTGTAAGCCAAAGTCTAGACTTTCGACCCTCGCATTCTGACGAAAAATGCCTTACTGTGGCCGCCATCTTGTCGTGGACCCTAATACTTTTGAGTTTAAGGAGCGACATCTTTTCCTCAGCGTGGGTCTTATGTGTATTATTTCTATAAATGCTACTTGCATATAGCTAGGAGTCAACTATAAAATTGTAGTTTCAACTGGCGTGAGAGATGCCAGTAAGCCAAAGTCTAGACTTTCGACCCTCGCATTCTGACGAAAAATGCCTTACTGTGGCCGCCATCTTGTCGTGGACCCTAATACTTTTGAGTTTAAGGAGCGACATCTTTTCCTCAGCGTGGGTCTTATGTGTATTATTTCTATAAATGCTACTTGCATATAGCTAGGAGTCAACTATAAAATTGTAGTTTCAACTGGCGTGAGAGAAGCCAGTAAGCCAAAGTCTAGACTTTCGACCCTCGCATTCTGCCAGAAAATGCCTCAGAATGCGTGGATCTTGTACATATTATTTTTATAAAAGCTACTTGAATTTAGCGAGGAGTCAACTATAAAATTGTAGTTGCAACTGGCGTGAGAGAATTTTGTAAGCCAAAGTCTAGACTTTCGACCCTCGCATTCTGACGAAAAATGCCTTACTGTGGCCGCCATCTTGTCGTGGACCCTAATACTTTTGAGTTTAAGGAGCGACATCTTTTCCTCAGCGTGGGTCTTATGTGTATTATTTCTATAAATGCTACTTGCATATAGCTAGGAGTCAACTATAAAATTGTAGTTTCAACTGGCGTGAGAGATGCCAGTAAGCCAAAGTCTAGACTTTCGACCCTCGCATTCTGACGAAAAATGCCTTACTGTGGCCGCCATCTTGTCGTGGACCCTAATACTTTTGAGTTTAAGGAGCGACATCTTTTCCTCAGCGTGGGTCTTATGTGTATTATTTCTATAAATGCTACTTGCATATAGCTAGGAGTCAACTATAAAATTGTAGTTTCAACTGGCGTGAGAGATGCCAGTAAGCCAAAGTCTAGACTTTCGACCCTCGCATTCTGACGAAAAATGCCTTACTGTGGCCGCCATCTTGTCGTGGACCCTAATACTTTTGAGTTTAAGGAGCGACATCTTTTCCTCAGCGTGGGTCTTATGTGTATTATTTCTATAAATGCTACTTGCATATAGCTAGGAGTCAACTATAAAATTGTAGTTTCAACTGGCGTGAGAGATGCCAGTAAGCCAAAGTCTAGACTTTCGACCCTCGCATTCTGACGAAAAATGCCTTACTGTGGCCGCCATCTTGTCGTGGACCCTAATACTTTTGAGTTTAAGGGGCGACATCTTTTCCTCAGCGTGGGTCTTATGTGTATTATTTCTATAAATGCTACTTGCATATAGCTAGGAGTCAACTATAAAATTGTAGTTTCAACTGGCGTGAGAGATGCCAGTAAGCCAAAGTCTAGACTTTCGACCCTCGCATTCTGCCAGAAAATGCCTCAGAATGCGTGGATCTTGTACATATTATTTTTATAAAAGCTACTTGAATTTAGCGAGGAGTCAACTATAAAATTGTAGTTGCAACTGGCGTGAGAGAATTTTGTAAGCCAAAGTCTAGACTTTCGACCCTCGCATTCTGACGAAAAATGCCTTACTGTGGCCGCCATCTTGTCGTGGACCCTAATACTTTTGAGTTTAAGGAGCGACATCTTTTCCTCAGCGTGGGTCTTATGTGTATTATTTCTATAAATGCTACTTGCATATAGCTAGGAGTCAACTATAAAATTGTAGTTTCAACTGGCGTGAGAGAAGCCAGTAAGCCAAAGTCTAGACTTTCGACCCTCGCATTCTGCCAGAAAATGCCTCAGAATGCGTGGATCTTGTACATATTATTTTTATATAAAAGCTACTTGAATTTAGCGAGGAGTCAACTATAAAATTGTAGTTGCAACTGGCGTGAGAGAATTTTGTAAGCCAAAGTCTAGACTTTCGACCCTCGCATTCTGACGAAAAATGCCTTACTGTGGCCGCCATCTTGTCGTGGACCCTAATACTTTTGAGTTTAAGGAGCGACATCTTTTCCTCAGCGTGGGTCTTATGTGTATTATTTCTATAAATGCTACTTGCATATAGCTAGGAGTCAACTATAAAATTGTAGTTTCAACTGGCGTGAGAGATGCCAGTAAGCCAAAGTCTAGACTTTCGACCCTCGCATTCTGACGAAAAATGCCTTACTGTGGCCGCCATCTTGTCGTGGACCCTAATACTTTTGAGTTTAAGGGGCGACATCTTTTCCTCAGCGTGGGTCTTATGTGTATTATTTCTATAAATGCTACTTGCATATAGCTAGGAGTCAACTATAAAATTGTAGTTTCAACTGGCGTGAGGGAAGCCAGTAAGCCAAAGTCTAGACTTTCGACCCTCGCATTCTGCCAGAAAATGCCTCAGAATGCGTGGATCTTGTACATATTATTTTTATAAAAGCTACTTGAATTTAGCGAGGAGTCAACTATAAAATTGTAGTTGCAACTGGCGTGAGAGAATTTTGTAAGCCAAAGTCTAGACTTTCGACCCTCGCATTCTGACGAAAAATGCCTTACTGTGGCCGCCATCTTGTCGTGGACCCTAATACTTTTGAGTTTAAGGAGCGACATCTTTTCCTCAGCGTGGGTCTTATGTGTATTATTTCTATAAATGCTACTTGCATATAGCTAGGAGTCAACTATAAAATTGTAGTTTCAACTGGCGTGAGAGAAGCCAGTAAGCCAAAGTCTAGACTTTCGACCCTCGCATTCTGACGAAAAATGCCTTACTGTGGCCGCCATCTTGTCGTGGACCCTAATACTTTTGAGTTTAAGGAGCGACATCTTTTCCTCAGCGTGGGTCTTATGTGTATTATTTCTATAAATGCTACTTGCATATAGCTAGGAGTCAACTATAAAATTGTAGTTTCAACTGGCGTGAGAGATGCCAGTAAGCCAAAGTCTAGACTTTCGACCCTCGCATTCTGACGAAAAATGCCTTACTGTGGCCGCCATCTTGTCGTGGACCCTAATACTTTTGAGTTTAAGGAGCGACATCTTTTCCTCAGCGTGGGTCTTATGTGTATTATTTCTATAAATGCTACTTGCATATAGCTAGGAGTCAACTATAAAATTGTAGTTTCAACTGGCGTGAGAGATGCCAGTAAGCCAAAGTCTAGACTTTCGACCCTCGCATTCTGACGAAAAATGCCTTACTGTGGCCGCCATCTTGTCGTGGACCCTAATACTTTTGAGTTTAAGGAGCGACATCTTTTCCTCAGCGTGGGTCTTATGTGTATTATTTCTATAAATGCTACTTGCATATAGCTAGGAGTCAACTATAAAATTGTAGTTTCAACTGGCGTGAGAGATGCCAGTAAGCCAAAGTCTAGACTTTCGACCCTCGCATTCTGCCAGAAAATGCCTCAGAATGCGTGGATCTTGTACATATTATTTTTATAAAAGCTACTTGAATTTAGCGAGGAGTCAACTATAAAATTGTAGTTGCAACTGGCGTGAGAGAATTTTGTAAGCCAAAGTCTAGACTTTCGACCCTCG
The DNA here is from genome assembly GCF_009193385.2 of Nasonia vitripennis. Taxonomy (NCBI): domain Eukaryota; kingdom Metazoa; phylum Arthropoda; class Insecta; order Hymenoptera; family Pteromalidae; genus Nasonia; species Nasonia vitripennis. The sequence goes on from NW_022279730.1 coordinate 77,702, forward strand.
CATTCTGACGAAAAATGCCTTACTGTGGCCGCCATCTTGTCGTGGACCCTAATACTTTTGAGTTTAAGGAGCGACATCTTTTCCTCAGCGTGGGTCTTATGTGTATTATTTCTATAAATGCTACTTGCATATAGCTAGGAGTCAACTATAAAATTGTAGTTTCAACTGGCGTGAGAGATGCCAGTAAGCCAAAGTCTAGACTTTCGACCCTCGCATTCTGACGAAAAATGCCTTACTGTGGCCGCCATCTTGTCGTGGACCCTAATACTTTTGAGTTTAAGGAGCGACATCTTTTCCTCAGCGTGGGTCTTATGTGTATTATTTCTATAAATGCTACTTGCATATAGCTAGGAGTCAACTATAAAATTGTAGTTTCAACTGGCGTGAGAGATGCCAGTAAGCCAAAGTCTAGACTTTCGACCCTCGCATTCTGACGAAAAATGCCTTACTGTGGCCGCCATCTTGTCGTGGACCCTAATACTTTTGAGTTTAAGGAGCGACATCTTTTCCTCAGCGTGGGTCTTATGTGTATTATTTCTATAAATGCTACTTGCATATAGCTAGGAGTCAACTATAAAATTGTAGTTTCAACTGGCGTGAGAGATGCCAGTAAGCCAAAGTCTAGACTTTCGACCCTCGCATTCTGACGAAAAATGCCTTACTGTGGCCGCCATCTTGTCGTGGACCCTAATACTTTTGAGTTTAAGGAGCGACATCTTTTCCTCAGCGTGGGTCTTATGTGTATTATTTCTATAAATGCTACTTGCATATAGCTAGGAGTCAACTATAAAATTGTAGTTTCAACTGGCGTGAGAGATGCCAGTAAGCCAAAGTCTAGACTTTCGACCCTCGCATTCTGACGAAAAATGCCTTACTGTGGCCGCCATCTTGTCGTGGACCCTAATACTTTTGAGTTTAAGGAGCGACATCTTTTCCTCAGCGTGGGTCTTATGTGTATTATTTCTATAAATGCTACTTGCATATAGCTAGGAGTCAACTATAAAATTGTAGTTTCAACTGGCGTGAGAGATGCCAGTAAGCCAAAGTCTAGACTTTCGACCCTCGCATTCTGCCAGAAAATGCCTCAGAATGCGTGGATCTTGTACATATTATTTTTATAAAAGCTACTTGAATTTAGCGAGGAGTCAACTATAAAATTGTAGTTGCAACTGGCGTGAGAGAATTTTGTAAGCCAAAGTCTAGACTTTCGACCCTCGCATTCTGACGAAAAATGCCTTACTGTGGCCGCCATCTTGTCGTGGACCCTAATACTTTTGAGTTTAAGGGGCGACATCTTTTCCTCAGCGTGGGTCTTATGTGTATTATTTCTATAAATGCTACTTGCATATAGCTAGGAGTCAACTATAAAATTGTAGTTTCAACTGGCGTGAGAGATGCCAGTAAGCCAAAGTCTAGACTTTCGACCCTCGCATTCTGCCAGAAAATGCCTCAGAATGCGTGGATCTTGTACATATTATTTTTATAAAAGCTACTTGAATTTAGCGAGGAGTCAACTATAAAATTGTAGTTGCAACTGGCGTGAGAGAATTTTGTAAGCCAAAGTCTAGACTTTCGACCCTCGCATTCTGACGAAAAATGCCTTACTGTGGCCGCCATCTTGTCGTGGACCCTAATACTTTTGAGTTTAAGGAGCGACATCTTTTCCTCAGCGTGGTCTTATGTGTATTATTTCTATAAATGCTACTTGCATATAGCTAGGAGTCAACTATAAAATTGTAGTTTCAACTGGCGTGAGAGATGCCAGTAAGCCAAAGTCTAGACTTTCGACCCTCGCATTCTGACGAAAAATGCCTTACTGTGGCCGCCATCTTGTCGTGGACCCTAATACTTTTGAGTTTAAGGAGCGACATCTTTTCCTCAGCGTGGGTCTTATGTGTATTATTTCTATAAATGCTACTTGCATATAGCTAGGAGTCAACTATAAAATTGTAGTTTCAACTGGCGTGAGAGATGCCAGTAAGCCAAAGTCTAGACTTTCGACCCTCGCATTCTGCCAGAAAATGCCTCAGAATGCGTGGATCTTGTACATATTATTTTTATAAAAGCTACTTGAATTTAGCGAGGAGTCAACTATAAAATTGTAGTTGCAACTGGCGTGAGAGAATTTTGTAAGCCAAAGTCTAGACTTTCGACCCTCGCATTCTGACGAAAAATGCCTTACTGTGGCCGCCATCTTGTCGTGGACCCTAATACTTTTGAGTTTAAGGAGCGACATCTTTTCCTCAGCGTGGGTCTTATGTGTATTATTTCTATAAATGCTACTTGCATATAGCTAGGAGTCAACTATAAAATTGTAGTTTCAACTGGCGTGAGAGATGCCAGTAAGCCAAAGTCTAGACTTTCGACCCTCGCATTCTGACGAAAAATGCCTTACTGTGGCCGCCATCTTGTCGTGGACCCTAATACTTTTGAGTTTAAGGAGCGACATCTTTTCCTCAGCGTGGGTCTTATGTGTATTATTTCTATAAATGCTACTTGCATATAGCTAGGAGTCAACTATAAAATTGTAGTTTCAACTGGCGTGAGAGATGCCAGTAAGCCAAAGTCTAGACTTTCGACCCTCGCATTCTGACGAAAAATGCCTTACTGTGGCCGCCATCTTGTCGTGGACCCTAATACTTTTGAGTTTAAGGAGCGACATCTTTTCCTCAGCGTGGGTCTTATGTGTATTATTTCTATAAATGCTACTTGCATATAGCTAGGAGTCAACTATAAAATTGTAGTTTCAACTGGCGTGAGAGATGCCAGTAAGCCAAAGTCTAGACTTTCGACCCTCGCATTCTGACGAAAAATGCCTTACTGTGGCCGCCATCTTGTCGTGGACCCTAATACTTTTGAGTTTAAGGGGCGACATCTTTTCCTCAGCGTGGGTCTTATGTGTATTATTTCTATAAATGCTACTTGCATATAGCTAGGAGTCAACTATAAAATTGTAGTTTCAACTGGCGTGAGGAAGCCAGTAAGCCAAAGTCTAGACTTTCGACCCTCGCATTCTGCCAGAAAATGCCTCAGAATGCGTGGATCTTGTACATATTATTTTTATAAAAGCTACTTGAATTTAGCGAGGAGTCAACTATAAAATTGTAGTTGCAACTGGCGTGAGAGAATTTTGTAAGCCAAAGTCTAGACTTTCGACCCTCGCATTCTGACGAAAAATGCCTTACTGTGGCCGCCATCTTGTCGTGGACCCTAATACTTTTGAGTTTAAGGAGCGACATCTTTTCCTCAGCGTGGGTCTTATGTGTATTATTTTATAAATGCTACTTGCATATAGCTAGGAGTCAACTATAAAATTGTAGTTTCAACTGGCGTGAGAGATGCCAGTAAGCCAAAGTCTAGACTTTCGACCCTCGCATTCTGACGAAAAATGCCTTACTGTGGCCGCCATCTTGTCGTGGACCCTAATACTTTTGAGTTTAAGGAGCGACATCTTTTCCTCAGCGTGGGTCTTATGTGTATTATTTATAAAATGCTACTTGCATATAGCTAGGAGTCAACTATAAAATTGTAGTTTCAACTGGCGTGAGAGATGCCAGTAAGCCAAAGTCTAGACTTTCGACCCTCGCATTCTGACGAAAAATGCCTTACTGTGGCCGCCATCTTGTCGTGGACCCTAATACTTTTGAGTTTAAGGAGCGACATCTTTTCCTCAGCGTGGGTCTTATGTGTATTATTTCTATAAATGCTACTTGCATATAGCTAGGAGTCAACTATAAAATTGTAGTTTCAACTGGCGTGAGAGATGCCAGTAAGCCAAAGTCTAGACTTTCGACCCTCGCATTCTGCCAGAAAATGCCTCAGAATGCGTGGATCTTGTACATATTATTTTTATAAAAGCTACTTGAATTTAGCGAGGAGTCAACTATAAAATTGTAGTTGCAACTGGCGTGAGAGAATTTTGTAAGCCAAAGTCTAGACTTTCGACCCTCGCATTCTGACGAAAAATGCCTTACTGTGGCCGCCATCTTGTCGTGGACCCTAATACTTTTGAGTTTAAGGAGCGACATCTTTTCCTCAGCGTGGGTCTTATGTGTATTATTTCTATAAATGCTACTTGCATATAGCTAGGAGTCAACTATAAAATTGTAGTTTCAACTGGCGTGAGAGATGCCAGTAAGCCAAAGTCTAGACTTTCGACCCTCGCATTCTGACGAAAAATGCCTTACTGTGGCCGCCATCTTGTCGTGGACCCTAATACTTTTGAGTTTAAGGAGCGACATCTTTTCCTCAGCGTGGGTCTTATGTGTATTATTTCTATAAATGCTACTTGCATATAGCTAGGAGTCAACTATAAAATTGTAGTTTCAACTGGCGTGAGAGAAGCCAGTAAGCCAAAGTCTAGACTTTCGACCCTCGCATTCTGCCAGAAAATGCCTCAGAATGCGTGGATCTTGTACATATTATTTTTATAAAAGCTACTTGAATTTAGCGAGGAGTCAACTATAAAATTGTAGTTGCAACTGGCGTGAGAGAATTTTGTAAGCCAAAGTCTAGACTTTCGACCCTCGCATTCTGACGAAAAATGCCTTACTGTGGCCGCCATCTTGTCGTGGACCCTAATACTTTTGAGTTTAAGGAGCGACATCTTTTCCTCAGCGTGGGTCTTATGTGTATTATTTCTATAAATGCTACTTGCATATAGCTAGGAGTCAACTATAAAATTGTAGTTTCAACTGGCGTGAGAGATGCCAGTAAGCCAAAGTCTAGACTTTCGACCCTCGCATTCTGACGAAAAATGCCTTACTGTGGCCGCCATCTTGTCGTGGACCCTAATACTTTTGAGTTTAAGGGCGACATCTTTTCCTCAGCGTGGGTCTTATGTGTATTATTTCTATAAATGCTACTTGCATATAGCTAGGAGTCAACTATAAAATTGTAGTTTCAACTGGCGTGAGAGAAGCCAGTAAGCCAAAGTCTAGACTTTCGACCCTCGCATTCTGCCAGAAAATGCCTCAGAATGCGTGGATCTTGTACATATTATTTTTTATAAAAGCTACTTGAATTTAGCGAGGAGTCAACTATAAAATTGTAGTTGCAACTGGCGTGAGAGAATTTTGTAAGCCAAAGTCTAGACTTTCGACCCTCGCATTCTGACGAAAAATGCCTTACTGTGGCCGCCATCTTGTCGTGGACCCTAATACTTTTGAGTTTAAGGAGCGACATCTTTTCCTCAGCGTGGGTCTTATGTGTATTATTTCTATAAATGCTACTTGCATATAGCTAGGAGTCAACTATAAAATTGTAGTTTCAACTGGCGTGAGAGATGCCAGTAAGCCAAAGTCTAGACTTTCGACCCTCGCATTCTGACGAAAAATGCCTTACTGTGGCCGCCATCTTGTCGTGGACCCTAATACTTTTGAGTTTAAGGGGCGACATCTTTTCCTCAGCGTGGGTCTTATGTGTATTATTTCTATAAATGCTACTTGCATATAGCTAGGAGTCAACTATAAAATTGTAGTTTCAACTGGCGTGAGAGATGCCAGTAAGCCAAAGTCTAGACTTTCGACCCTCGCATTCTGCCAGAAAATGCCTCAGAATGCGTGGATCTTGTACATATTATTTTTATAAAAGCTACTTGAATTTAGCGAGGAGTCAACTATAAAATTGTAGTTGCAACTGGCGTGAGAGAATTTTGTAAGCCAAAGTCTAGACTTTCGACCCTCGCATTCTGACGAAAAATGCCTTACTGTGGCCGCCATCTTGTCGTGGACCCTAATACTTTTGAGTTTAAGGAGCGACATCTTTTCCTCAGCGTGGGTCTTATGTGTATTATTTCTATAAATGCTACTTGCATATAGCTAGGAGTCAACTATAAAATTGTAGTTTCAACTGGCGTGAGAGATGCCAGTAAGCCAAAGTCTAGACTTTCGACCCTCGCATTCTGACGAAAAATGCCTTACTGTGGCCGCCATCTTGTCGTGGACCCTAATACTTTTGAGTTTAAGGAGCGACATCTTTTCCTCAGCGTGGGTCTTATGTGTATTATTTCTATAAATGCTACTTGCATATAGCTAGGAGTCAACTATAAAATTGTAGTTTCAACTGGCGTGAGAGATGCCAGTAAGCCAAAGTCTAGACTTTCGACCCTCGCATTCTGACGAAAAATGCCTTACTGTGGCCGCCATCTTGTCGTGGACCCTAATACTTTTGAGTTTAAGGAGCGACATCTTTTCCTCAGCGTGGGTCTTATGTGTATTATTTCTATAAATGCTACTTGCATATAGCTAGGAGTCAACTATAAAATTGTAGTTTCAACTGGCGTGAGAGATGCCAGTAAGCCAAAGTCTAGACTTTCGACCCTCGCATTCTGACGAAAAATGCCTTACTGTGGCCGCCATCTTGTCGTGGACCCTAATACTTTTGAGTTTAAGGGCGACATCTTTTCCTCAGCGTGGGTCTTATGTGTATTATTTCTATAAATGCTACTTGCATATAGCTAGGAGTCAACTATAAAATTGTAGTTTCAACTGGCGTGAGAGAAGCCAGTAAGCCAAAGTCTAGACTTTCGACCCTCGCATTCTGCCAGAAAATGCCTCAGAATGCGTGGATCTTGTACATATTATTTTTATAAAAGCTACTTGAATTTAGCGAGGAGTCAACTATAAAATTGTAGTTGCAACTGGCGTGAGAGAATTTGTAAGCCAAAGTCTAGACTTTCGACCCTCGCATTCTGACGAAAAATGCCTTACTGTGGCCGCCATCTTGTCGTGGACCCTAATACTTTTGAGTTTAAGGAGCGACATCTTTTCCTCAGCGTGGGTCTTATGTGTATTATTTCTATAAATGCTACTTGCATATAGCTAGGAGTCAACTATAAAATTGTAGTTTCAACTGGCGTGAGAGATGCCAGTAAGCCAAAGTCTAGACTTTCGACCCTCGCATTCTGCCAGAAAATGCCTCAGAATGCGTGGATCTTGTACATATTATTTTTATAAAAGCTACTTGAATTTAGCGAGGAGTCAACTATAAAATTGTAGTTGCAACTGGCGTGAGAGAATTTTGTAAGCCAAAGTCTAGACTTTCGACCCTCGCATTCTGACGAAAAATGCCTTACTGTGGCCGCCATCTTGTCGTGGACCCTAATACTTTTGAGTTTAAGGAGCGACATCTTTTCCTCAGCGTGGGTCTTATGTGTATTATTTCTATAAATGCTACTTGCATATAGCTAGGAGTCAACTATAAAATTGTAGTTTCAACTGGCGTGAGAGATGCCAGTAAGCCAAAGTCTAGACTTTCGACCCTCGCATTCTGACGAAAAATGCCTTACTGTGGCCGCCATCTTGTCGTGGACCCTAATACTTTTGAGTTTAAGGAGCGACATCTTTTCCTCAGCGTGGGTCTTATGTGTATTATTTCTATAAATGCTACTTGCATATAGCTAGGAGTCAACTATAAAATTGTAGTTTCAACTGGCGTGAGGGAAGCCAGTAAGCCAAAGTCTAGACTTTCGACCCTCGCATTCTGCCAGAAAAATGCCTCAGAATGCGTGGATCTTGTACATATTATTTTTATAAAAGCTACTTGAATTTAGCGAGGAGTCAACTATAAAATTGTAGTTGCAACTGGCGTGAGAGAATTTGTAAGCCAAAGTCTAGACTTTCGACCCTCGCATTCTGACGAAAAATGCCTTACTGTGGCCGCCATCTTGTCGTGGACCCTAATACTTTTGAGTTTAAGGAGCGACATCTTTTCCTCAGCGTGGGTCTTATGTGTATTATTTCTATAAATGCTACTTGCATATAGCTAGGAGTCAACTATAAAATTGTAGTTTCAACTGGCGTGAGAGATGCCAGTAAGCCAAAGTCTAGACTTTCGACCCTCGCATTCTGACGAAAAATGCCTTACTGTGGCCGCCATCTTGTCGTGGACCCTAATACTTTTGAGTTTAAGGAGCGACATCTTTTCCTCAGCGTGGGTCTTATGTGTATTATTTCTATAAATGCTACTTGCATATAGCTAGGAGTCAACTATAAAATTGTAGTTTCAACTGGCGTGAGAGATGCCAGTAAGCCAAAGTCTAGACTTTCGACCCTCGCATTCTGACGAAAAATGCCTTACTGTGGCCGCCATCTTGTCGTGGACCCTAATACTTTTGAGTTTAAGGAGCGACATCTTTTCCTCAGCGTGGGTCTTATGTGTATTATTTCTATAAATGCTACTTGCATATAGCTAGGAGTCAACTATAAAATTGTAGTTTCAACTGGCGTGAGAGATGCCAGTAAGCCAAAGTCTAGACTTTCGACCCTCGCATTCTGACGAAAAATGCCTTACTGTGGCCGCCATCTTGTCGTGGACCCTAATACTTTTGAGTTTAAGGAGCGACATCTTTTCCTCAGCGTGGGTCTTATGTGTATTATTTCTATAAATGCTACTTGCATATAGCTAGGAGTCAACTATAAAATTGTAGTTTCAACTGGCGTGAGGGAAGCCAGTAAGCCAAAGTCTAGACTTTCGACCCTCGCATTCTGCCAGAAAATGCCTCAGAATGCGTGGATCTTGTACATATTATTTTTATAAAAGCTACTTGAATTTAGCGAGGAGTCAACTATAAAATTGTAGTTGCAACTGGCGTGAGAGAATTTGTAAGCCAAAGTCTAGACTTTCGACCCTCGCATTCTGACGAAAAATGCCTTACTGTGGCCGCCATCTTGTCGTGGACCCTAATACTTTTGAGTTTAAGGAGCGACATCTTTTCCTCAGCGTGGGTCTTATGTGTATTATTTTATAAATGCTACTTGCATATAGCTAGGAGTCAACTATAAAATTGTAGTTTCAACTGGCGTGAGAGATGCCAGTAAGCCAAAGTCTAGACTTTCGACCCTCGCATTCTGACGAAAAATGCCTTACTGTGGCCACCATCTTGTCGTGGACCCTAATACTTTTGAGTTTAAGGAGCGACATCTTTTCCTCAGCGTGGGTCTTATGTGTATTATTTCTATAAATGCTACTTGCATATAGCTAGGAGTCAACTATAAAATTGTAGTTTCAACTGGCGTGAGAGATGCCAGTAAGCCAAAGTCTAGACTTTCGACCTCGCATTCTGACGAAAAATGCCTTACTGTGGCCGCCATCTTGTCGTGGACCCTAATACTTTTGAGTTTAAGGAGCGACATCTTTTCCTCAGCGTGGGTCTTATGTGTATTATTTCTATAAAGCTACTTGCATATAGCTAGGAGTCAACTATAAAATTGTAGTTTCAACTGGCGTGAGGATGCCAGTAAGCCAAAGTCTAGACTTTCGACCTCGCATTCTGACGAAAAATGCCTTACTGTGGCCGCCATCTTGTCGTGGACCCTAATACTTTTGAGTTTAAGGAGCGACATCTTTTCCTCAGCGTGGGTCTTATGTGTATTATTTCTATAAATGCTACTTGCATATAGCTAGGAGTCAACTATAAAATTGTAGTTTCAACTGGCGTGAGAGATGCCAGTAAGCCAAAGTCTAGACTTTCGACCTCGCATTCTGACGAAAAATGCCTTACTGTGGCCGCCATCTTGTCGTGGACCCTAATACTTTTGAGTTTAAGGAGCGACATCTTTTCCTCAGCGTGGGTCTTATGTGTATTATTTCTATAAATGCTACTTGCATATAGCTAGGAGTCAACTATAAAATTGTAGTTTCAACTGGCGTGAGAGAAGCCAGTAAGCCAAAGTCTAGACTTTCGACCCTCGCATTCTGACGAAAAATGCCTTACTGTGGCCGCCATCTGTCGTGGACCCTAATACTTTTGAGTTTAAGGAGCGACATCTTTTCCTCAGCGTGGGTCTTATGTGTATTATTTTTCTATAAATGCTACTTGCATATAGCTAGGAGTCAACTATAAAATTGTAGTTTCAACTGGCGTGAGAGATTGCCAGTAAGCCAAAGTCTAGACTTTCGACCCTCGCATTCTGACGAAAAATGCCTTACTGTGGCCGCCATCTTGTCGTGGACCCTAATACTTTTGAGTTTAAGGGCGACATCTTTTCCTCAGCGTGGGTCTTATGTGTATTATTTCTATAAATGCTACTTGCATATAGCTAGGAGTCAACTATAAAATTGTAGTTTCAACTGGCGTGAGAGATGCCAGTAAGCCAAAGTCTAGACTTTCGACCCTCGCATTCTGCCAGAAAAATGCCTCAGAATGCGTGGATCTTGTACATATTATTTTTATAAAAGCTACTTGAATTTAGCGAGGAGTCAACTATAAAATTGTAGTTGCAACTGGCGTGAGAGAATTTGTAAGCCAAAGTCTAGACTTTCGACCCTCGCATTCTGACGAAAAATGCCTTACTGTGGCCGCCATCTTGTCGTGGACCCTAATACTTTTGAGTTTAAGGAGCGACATCTTTTCCTCAGCGTGGGTCTTATGTGTATTATTTTTATAAAGCAACTTGCATATAGCTAGGAGTCAACTATAAAATTGTAGTTACAACTGGCGTGAGAGATGCCAGTAAGCCAAAGTCTAGACTTTCGACCCTCGCATTCTGACGAAAAATGCCTTACTGTGGCCGCCATCTTGTCGTGGACCCTAATACTTTTGAGTTTAAGGAGCGACATCTTTTCCTCAGCGTGGGTCTTATGTGTATTATTTCTATAAATGCTACTTGCATATAGCTAGGAGTCAACTATAAAATTGTAGTTTCAACTGGCGTGAGAGATGCCAGTAAGCCAAAGTCTAGACTTTCGACCCTCGCATTCTGACGAAAAAATGCCTTACTGTGGCCGCCATCTTGTCGTGGACCCTAATACTTTTGAGTTTAAGGAGCGACATCTTTTCCTCAGCGTGGGTCTTATGTGTATTATTTCTATAAATGCTACTTGCATATAGCTAGGAGTCAACTATAAAATTGTAGTTTCAACTGGCGTGAGAGATGCCAGTAAGCCAAAGTCTAGACTTTCGACCCTCGCATTCTGCCAGAAAATGCCTCAGAATGCGTGGATCTTGTACATATTATTTTTATAAAAGCTACTTGAATTTAGCGAGGAGTCAACTATAAAATTGTAGTTGCAACTGGCGTGAGAGAATTTTGTAAGCCAAAGTCTAGACTTTCGACCCTCGCATTCTGACGAAAAATGCCTTACTGTGGCCGCCATCTTGTCGTGGACCCTAATACTTTTGAGTTTAAGGAGCGACATCTTTTCCTCAGCGTGGGTCTTATGTGTATTATTTCTATAAATGCTACTTGCATATAGCTAGGAGTCAACTATAAAATTGTAGTTACAACTGGCGTGAGAGATGCCAGTAAGCCAAAGTCTAGACTTTCGACCCTCGCATTCTGACGAAAAATGCCTTACTGTGGCCGCCATCTTGTCGTGGACCCTAATACTTTTGAGTTTAAGGAGCGACATCTTTTCCTCAGCGTGGGTCTTATGTGTATTATTTCTATAAATGCTACTTGCAATATAGCTAGGAGTCAACTATAAAATTGTAGTTTCAACTGGCGTGAGGAGCCAGTAAGCCAAAGTCTAGACTTTCGACCCTCGCATTCTGACGAAAAATGCCTTACTGTGGCCGCCATCTTGTCGTGGACCCTAATACTTTTGAGTTTAAGGAGCGACATCTTTCCTCAGCGTGGGTTCTTATGTGTATTATTATTATAAAAGCTACTTGTATATAGCTAGGAGTCAACTATAAAATTGTAGTTTACAACTGGCGTGAGAGATGCCAGTAAGCCAAAGTCTAGACTTTCGACCCTCGCATTCTGCCAGAAAATTGCCTCAGAATGCGTGGATCTTGTACATATTATTTTTATAAAAGCTACTTGAATTTAGCGAGGAGTCAACTATAAAATTGTAGTTGCAACTGGCGTGAGAGAATTTTGTAAGCCAAAGTCTAGACTTTCGACCCTCGCATTCTGACGAAAAATGCCTTACTGTGGCCGCCATCTTGTCGTGGACCCTAATACTTTTGAGTTTAAGGAGCGACATCTTTTCCTCAGCGTGGATCGTATGTGTATTATTTTTATAAAAGCAACTTGTATATAGCTAGGAGTCAACTATAAAATTGTAGTTACAACTGGCGTGAGAGATGCCAGTAAGCCAAAGTCTAGACTTTCGACCCTCGCATTCTGACGAAAAATGCCTTACTGTGGCCGCCATCTTGTCGTGGACCCTAATACTTTTGAGTTTAAGGAGCGACATCTTTTCCTCAGCGTGGGTCTTATGTGTATTATTTTATAAAAGCAACTTGTATATAGCTAGGAGTCAACTATAAAATTGTAGTTTACAACTGGCGTGAGAGATGCCAGTAAGCCAAAGTCTAGACTTTCGACCCTCGCATTCTGACGAAAAATGCCTTACTGTGGCCGCCATCTTGTCGTGGACCCTAATACTTTTGAGTTTAAGGAGCGACATCTTTTCCTCAGCGTGGGTCTTATGTGTATTATTTTATAAAAGCTACTTGTATATAGCTAGGAGTCAACTATAAAATTGTAGTTACAACTGGCGTGAGAGATGCCAGTAAGCCAAAGTCTAGACTTTCGACCCTCGCATTCTGACGAAAAATGCCTTACTGTGGCCGCCATCTTGTCGTGGACCCTAATACTTTTGAGTTTAAGGAGCGACATCTTTTCCTCAGCGTGGGTCTTATGTGTATTATTTCTATAAATGCACTTGCATATAGCTAGGAGTCAACTATAAAATTGTAGTTTCAACTGGCGTGAGAGATGCCAGTAAGCCAAAGTCTAGACTTTCGACCCTCGCATTCTGCCAGAAAATGCCTCAGAATGCGTGGATCTTGTACATATTATTTTTATAAAAGCTACTTGAATTTAGCGAGGAGTCAACTATAAAATTGTAGTTGCAACTGGCGTGAGAGAATTTTGTAAGCCAAAGTCTAGACTTTCGACCCTCGCATTCTGACGAAAAATGCCTTACTGTGGCCGCCATCTTGTCGTGGACCCTAATACTTTTGAGTTTAAGGAGCGACATCTTTTCCTCAGCGTGGGTCTTATGTGTATTATTTCTATAAAAGCTAACTTGCATATAGCTAGGAGTCAACTATAAAATTGTAGTTACAACTGGCGTGAGAGATGCCAGTAAGCCAAAGTCTAGACTTTCGACCCTCGCATTCTGACGAAAAATGCCTTACTGTGGCCGCCATCTTGTCGTGGACCCTAATACTTTTGAGTTTAAGGAGCGACATCTTTTCCTCAGCGTGGGTCTTATGTGTATTATTTTATAAAAGCAACTTGTATATAGCTAGGAGTCAACTATAAAATTGTAGTTACAACTGGCGTGAGAGATGCCAGTAAGCCAAAGTCTAGACTTTCGACCCTCGCATTCTGCCAGAAAATGCCTCAGAATGCGTGGATCTTGTACATATTATTTTTATAAAAGCTACTTGAATTTAGCGAGGAGTCAACTATAAAATTGTAGTTGCAACTGGCGTGAGAGAATTTTGTAAGCCAAAGTCTAGACTTTCGACCCTCGCATTCTGACGAAAAATGCCTTACTGTGGCCGCCATCTTGTCGTGGACCCTAATACTTTTGAGTTTAAGGAGCGACATCTTTTCCTCAGCGTGGATCGTAAGTGTATTATTTTATAAAAGCAACTTGTATATAGCTAGGAGTCAACTATAAAATTGTAGTTACAACTGGCGTGAGAGATGCCAGTAAGCCAAAGTCTAGACTTTCGACCCTCGCATTCTGACGAAAAATGCCTTACTGTGGCCGCCATCTTGTCGTGGACCCTAATACTTTTGAGTTTAAGGAGCGACATCTTTTCCTCAGCGTGGGTCTTATGTGTATTATTTTATAAAAGCTACTTGTATATAGCTAGGAGTCAACTATAAAATTGTAGTTTCAACTGGCGTGAGAGATGCCAGTAAGCCAAAGTCTAGACTTTCGACCCTCGCATTCTGACGAAAAATGCCTTACTGTGGCCGCCATCTTGTCGTGGACCCTAATACTTTTGAGTTTAAGGAGCGACATCTTTTCCTCAGCGTGGGTCTTATGTGTATTATTATTATAAAGCAACTTGTATATAGCTAGGAGTCAACTATAAAATTGTAGTTACAACTGGCGTGAGAGATGCCAGTAAGCCAAAGTCTAGACTTTCGACCCTCGCATTCTGACAGAAAATGCCTCAGAATGCGTGGATCTTGTACATATTATTTTTATAAAAGCTACTTGAATTTAGCGAGGAGTCAACTATAAAATTGTAGTTGCAACTGGCGTGAGAGAATTTTGTAAGCCAAAGTCTAGACTTTCGACCCTCGCATTCTGACGAAAAATGCCTTACTGTGGCCGCCATCTTGTCGTGGACCCTAATACTTTTGAGTTTAAGGAGCGACATCTTTTCCTCAGCGTGGGTCTTATGTGTATTATTTTTATAAAAGCAACTTGTATATAGCTAGGAGTCAACTATAAAATTGTAGTTACAACTGGCGTGAGAGATGCCAGTAAGCCAAAGTCTAGACTTTCGACCCTCGCATTCTGACGAAAAATGCCTTACTGTGGCCGCCATCTTGTCGTGGACCCTAATACTTTTGAGTTTAAGGAGCGACATCTTTTCCTCAGCGTGGGTCTTATGTGTATTATTTTATAAAAGCAACTTGTATATAGCTAGGAGTCAACTATAAAATTGTAGTTACAACTGGCGTGAGAGATGCCAGTAAGCCAAAGTCTAGACTTTCGACCCTCGCATTCTGACGAAAAATGCCTTACTGTGGCCGCCATCTTGTCGTGGACCCTAATACTTTTGAGTTTAAGGAGCGACATCTTTTCCTCAGCGTGGGTCTTATGTGTATTATTTTTATAAAAGCTACTTGTATATAGCTAGGAGTCAACTATAAAATTGTAGTTTCAACTGGCGTGAGAGAATTTTGTAAGCCAAAGTCTAGACTTTCGACCCTCGCATTCTGACGAAAAATGCCTTACTGTGGCCGCCATCTTGTCGTGGACCCTAATACTTTTGAGTTTAAGGAGCGACATCTTTTCCTCAGCGTGGATCTTAAGTGTATTATTTTATAAAAGCAACTTGTATATAGCTAGGAGTCAACTATAAAATTGTAGTTACAACTGGCGTGAGAGATGCCAGTAAGCCAAAGTCTAGACTTTCGACCCTCGCATTCTGACGAAAAATGCCTTACTGTGGCCGCCATCTTGTCGTGGACCCTAATACTTTTGAGTTTAAGGAGCGACATCTTTTCCTCAGCGTGGGTCTTATGTGTATTATTTCTATAAATGCTACTTGCATATAGCTAGGAGTCAACTATAAAATTGTAGTTTCAACTGGCGTGAGAGATGCCAGTAAGCCAAAGTCTAGACTTTCGACCCTCGCATTCTGACGAAAAATGCCTTACTGTGGCCGCCATCTTGTCGTGGACCCTAATACTTTTGAGTTTAAGGAGCGACATCTTTTCCTCAGCGTGGGTCTTATGTGTATTATTTTTATAAAAGCAACTTGTATAGCTAGGAGTCAACTATAAAATTGTAGTTCAACTGGCGTGAGAGATGCCAGTAAGCCAAAGTCTAGACTTTCGACCCTCGCATTCTGACGAAAAATGCCTTACTGTGGCCGCCATCTTGTCGTGGACCCTAATACTTTTGAGTTTAAGGAGCGACATCTTTTCCTCAGCGTGGGTCTTATGTGTATTATTTCTATAAAGCTACTTGAATATAGCTAGGAGTCAACTATAAAATTGTAGTTTCAACTGGCGTGAGAGAATGCAGTAAGCCAAAGTCTAGACTTTCGACCCTCGCATTCTGACGAAAAATGCCTTACTGTGGCCGCCATCTTGTCGTGGACCCTAATACTTTTGAGTTTAAGGAGCGACATCTTTTCCTCAGCGTGGGTCTTATGTGTATTATTATTATAAAAGCAACTTGTATATAGCTAGGAGTCAACTATAAAATTGTAGTTTCAACTGGCGTGAGAGATGCCAGTAAGCCAAAGTCTAGACTTTCGACCCTCGCATTCTGACGAAAAATGCCTTACTGTGGCCGCCATCTTGTCGTGGACCCTAATACTTTTGAGTTTAAGGAGCGACATCTTTTCCTCAGCGTGGGTCTTATGTGTATTATTTCTATAAATGCTACTTGCATATAGCTAGGAGTCAACTATAAAATTGTAGTTTCAACTGGCGTGAGGAAGCCAGTAAGCCAAAGTCTAGACTTTCGACCCTCGCATTCTGACGAAAAATGCCTTACTGTGGCCGCCATCTTGTCGTGGACCCTAATACTTTTGAGTTTAAGGAGCGACATCTTTTCCTCAGCGTGGGTCTTATGTGTATTATTTCTATAAAAGCTACTTGATATAGCTAGGAGTCAACTATAAAATTGTAGTTTCAACTGGCGTGAGAGATGCCAGTAAGCCAAAGTCTAGACTTTCGACCCTCGCATTCTGACGAAAAATGCCTTACTGTGGCCGCCATCTTGTCGTGGACCCTAATACTTTTGAGTTTAAGGAGCGACATCTTTTCCTCAGCGTGGGATCGTATGTGTATTATTTTTATAAAAGCAACTTGTATATAGCTAGGAGTCAACTATAAAATTGTAGTTACAACTGGCGTGAGAGATGCCAGTAAGCCAAAGTCTAGACTTTCGACCCTCGCATTCTGACGAAAAATGCCTTACTGTGGCCGCCATCTTGTCGTGGACCCTAATACTTTTGAGTTTAAGGGGCGACATCTTTTCCTCAGCGTGGGTCTTATGTGTATTATTTCTATAAATGCTACTTGCATATAGCTAGGAGTCAACTATAAAATTGTAGTTTCAACTGGCGTGAGAGAAGCCAGTAAGCCAAAGTCTAGACTTTCGACCCTCGCATTCTGACGAAAAATGCCTTACTGTGGCCGCCATCTTGTCGTGGACCCTAATACTTTTGAGTTTAAGGAGCGACATCTTTTCCTCAGCGTGGGTCTTATGTGTATTATTTCTATAAAATGCTACTTGCATATAGCTAGGAGTCAACTATAAAATTGTAGTTTCAACTGGCGTGAGAGATGCCAGTAAGCCAAAGTCTAGACTTTCGACCCTCGCATTCTGACGAAAAATGCCTTACTGTGGCCGCCATCTTGTCGTGGACCCTAATACTTTTGAGTTTAAGGAGCGACATCTTTTCCTCAGCGTGGGTCTTATGTGTATTATTTTTATAAATGCAACTTGCATATAGCTAGGAGTCAACTATAAAATTGTAGTTTCAACTGGCGTGAGAGATGCCAGTAAGCCAAAGTCTAGACTTTCGACCCTCGCATTCTGCCAGAAAATGCCTCAGAATGCGTGGATCTTGTACATATTATTTTTATAAAAGCTACTTGAATTTAGCGAGGAGTCAACTATAAAATTGTAGTTGCAACTGGCGTGAGAGAATTTTGTAAGCCAAAGTCTAGACTTTCGACCCTCGCATTCTGACGAAAAATGCCTTACTGTGGCCGCCATCTTGTCGTGGACCCTAATACTTTTGAGTTTAAGGAGCGACATCTTTTCCTCAGCGTGGATCTTATGTGTATTATTTTTATAAAAGCAACTTGTATATAGCTAGGAGTCAACTATAAAATTGTAGTTACAACTGGCGTGAGAGATGCCAGTAAGCCAAAGTCTAGACTTTCGACCCTCGCATTCTGACGAAAAATGCCTTACTGTGGCCGCCATCTTGTCGTGGACCCTAATACTTTTGAGTTTAAGGAGCGACATCTTTCCTCAGCGTGGGTCTTATGTGTATTATTTCTATAAAAGCTACTTGAATATAGCGAGGAGTCAACTATAAAATTGTAGTTGCAACTGGCGTGAGAGAATTTTGTAAGCCAAAGTCTAGACTTTCGACCCTCGCATTCTGACGAAAAATGCCTTACTGTGGCCGCCATCTTGTCGTGGACCCTAATACTTTTGAGTTTAAGGAGCGACATCTTTTCCTCAGCGTGGGTCTTATGTGTATTATTTTTATAAAAGCAACTTGTATATAGCTAGGAGTCAACTATAAAATTGTAGTTTCAACTGGCGTGAGAGATGCCAGTAAGCCAAAGTCTAGACTTTCGACCCTCGCATTCTGACGAAAAATGCCTTACTGTGGCCGCCATCTTGTCGTGGACCCTAATACTTTTGAGTTTAAGGAGCGACATCTTTTCCTCAGCGTGGGTCTTATGTGTATTATTTTATAAAAGCAACTTGTATATAGCTAGGAGTCAACTATAAAATTGTAGTTACAACTGGCGTGAGAGATGCCAGTAAGCCAAAGTCTAGACTTTCGACCCTCGCATTCTGACGAAAAATGCCTTACTGTGGCCGCCATCTTGTCGTGGACCCTAATACTTTTGAGTTTAAGGAGCGACATCTTTTCCTCAGCGTGGGTCTTATGTGTATTATTTCTATAAATGCTACTTGTATATAGCTAGGAGTCAACTATAAAATTGTAGTTTCAACTGGCGTGAGAGATGCCAGTAAGCCAAAGTCTAGACTTTCGACCCTCGCATTCTGCCAGAAAATGCCTCAGAATGCGTGGATCTTGTACATATTATTTTTATAAAAGCTACTTGAATTTAGCGAGGAGTCAACTATAAAATTGTAGTTGCAACTGGCGTGAGAGAATTTTGTAAGCCAAAGTCTAGACTTTCGACCCTCGCATTCTGACGAAAAATGCCTTACTGTGGCCGCCATCTTGTCGTGGACCCTAATACTTTTGAGTTTAAGGAGCGACATCTTTTCCTCAGCGTGGATCGTAAGTGTATTATTTTTATAAAAGCAACTTGTATATAGCTAGGAGTCAACTATAAAATTGTAGTTACAACTGGCGTGAGAGATGCCAGTAAGCCAAAGTCTAGACTTTCGACCCTCGCATTCTGACGAAAAATGCCTTACTGTGGCCGCCATCTTGTCGTGGACCCTAATACTTTTGAGTTTAAGGAGCGACATCTTTTCCTCAGCGTGGGTCTTATGTGTATTATTTCTATAAAAGCTACTTGAATATAGCTAGGAGTCAACTATAAAATTGTAGTTTCAACTGGCGTGAGAGATGCCAGTAAGCCAAAGTCTAGACTTTCGACCCTCGCATTCTGACGAAAAATGCCTTACTGTGGCCGCCATCTTGTCGTGGACCCTAATACTTTTGAGTTTAAGGAGCGACATCTTTTCCTCAGCGTGGGTCTTATGTGTATTATTATTATAAAAGCAACTTGTATATAGCTAGGAGTCAACTATAAAATTGTAGTTACAACTGGCGTGAGAGATGCCAGTAAGCCAAAGTCTAGACTTTCGACCCTCGCATTCTGACGAAAAATGCCTTACTGTGGCCGCCATCTTGTCGTGGACCCTAATACTTTTGAGTTTAAGGAGCGACATCTTTTCCTCAGCGTGGGTCTTATGTGTATTATTTTATAAAAGCAACTTGTATATAGCTAGGAGTCAACTATAAAATTGTAGTTACAACTGGCGTGAGAGATGCCAGTAAGCCAAAGTCTAGACTTTCGACCCTCGCATTCTGACGAAAAATGCCTTACTGTGGCCGCCATCTTGTCGTGGACCCTAATACTTTTGAGTTTAAGGAGCGACATCTTTTCCTCAGCGTGGGTCTTATGTGTATTATTTCTATAAAAGCTACTTGAATATAGCTAGGAGTCAACTATAAAATTGTAGTTGCAACTGGCGTGAGAGAATTTTGTAAGCCAAAGTCTAGACTTTCGACCCTCGCATTCTGACGAAAAATGCCTTACTGTGGCCGCCATCTTGTCGTGGACCCTAATACTTTTGAGTTTAAGGAGCGACATCTTTTCCTCAGCGTGGATCTTATGTGTATTATTTTTATAAAAGCAACTTGTATATAGCTAGGAGTTAACTATAAAATTGTAGTTACAACTGGCGTGAGAGATGCCAGTAAGCCAAAGTCTAGACTTTCGACCCTCGCATTCTGACGAAAAATGCCTTACTGTGGCCGCCATCTTGTCGTGGACCCTAATACTTTTGAGTTTAAGGGCGACATCTTTTCCTCAGCGTGGGTCTTATGTGTATTATTTCTATAAAAGCTACTTGAATATAGCTAGGAGTCAACTATAAAATTGTAGTTGCAACTGGCGTGAGAGAATGCCAGTAAGCCAAAGTCTAGACTTTCGACCCTCGCATTCTGACGAAAAATGCCTTACTGTGGCCGCCATCTTGTCGTGGACCCTAATACTTTTGAGTTTAAGGAGCGACATCTTTTCCTCAGCGTGGGTCGTAAGTGTATTATTTTTATAAAAGCAACTTGTATATAGCTAGGAGTCAACTATAAAATTGTAGTTACAACTGGCGTGAGAGATGCCAGTAAGCCAAAGTCTAGACTTTCGACCCTCGCATTCTGACGAAAAATGCCTTACTGTGGCCGCCATCTTGTCGTGGACCCTAATACTTTTGAGTTTAAGGGGCGACATCTTTTCCTCAGCGTGGGTCTTAGTGTATTATTTCTATAAAAGCTACTTGAATTTAGCGAGGAGTCAACTATAAAATTGTAGTTGCAACTGGCGTGAGAGAATTTTGTAAGCCAAAGTCTAGACTTTCGACCCTCGCATTCTGACGAAAAATGCCTTACTGTGGCCGCCATCTTGTCGTGGACCCTAATACTTTTGAGTTTAAGGAGCGACATCTTTTCCTCAGCGTGGTCTTATGTGTATTATTTTATAAAAGCAACTTGTATATAGCTAGGAGTCAACTATAAAATTGTAGTTACAACTGGCGTGAGAGATGCCAGTAAGCCAAAGTCTAGACTTTCGACCCTCGCATTCTGACGAAAAATGCCTTACTGTGGCCGCCATCTTGTCGTGGACCCTAATACTTTTGAGTTTAAGGAGCGACATCTTTTCCTCAGCGTGGGTCTTATGTGTATTATTCTATAAATGCTACTTGCATATAGCTAGGAGTCAACTATAAAATTGTAGTTTCAACTGGCGTGAGGGAAGCCAGTAAGCCAAAGTCTAGACTTTCGACCCTCGCATTCTGACGAAAAATGCCTTACTGTGGCCGCCATCTTGTCGTGGACCCTAATACTTTTGAGTTTAAGGAGCGACATCTTTTCCTCAGCGTGGGTCTTATGTGTATTATTTCTATAAAAGCTACTTGAATTTAGCGAGGAGTCAACTATAAAATTGTAGTTGCAACTGGCGTGAGAGATGCCAGTAAGCCAAAGTCTAGACTTTCGACCCTCGCATTCTGACGAAAAATGCCTTACTGTGGCCGCCATCTTGTCGTGGACCCTAATACTTTTGAGTTTAAGGAGCGACATCTTTTCCTCAGCGTGGGTCGTAAGTGTATTATTTTATATAAAAGCAACTTGTATATAGCTAGGAGTCAACTATAAAATTGTAGTTACAACTGGCGTGAGAGATGCCAGTAAGCCAAAGTCTAGACTTTCGACCCTCGCATTCTGACGAAAAATGCCTTACTGTGGCCGCCATCTTGTCGTGGACCCTAATACTTTTGAGTTTAAGGGGCGACATCTTTTCCTCAGCGTGGGTCTTATGTGTATTATTTCTATAAATGCTACTTGCATATAGCTAGGAGTCAACTATAAAATTGTAGTTTCAACTGGCGTGAGAGATGCCAGTAAGCCAAAGTCTAGACTTTCGACCCTCGCATTCTGACGAAAAATGCCTTACTGTGGCCGCCATCTTGTCGTGGACCCTAATACTTTTGAGTTTAAGGAGCGACATCTTTTCCTCAGCGTGGGTCTTATGTGTATTATTTCTATAAATGCTACTTGCATATAGCTAGGAGTCAACTATAAAATTGTAGTTTCAACTGGCGTGAGAGATGCCAGTAAGCCAAAGTCTAGACTTTCGACCCTCGCATTCTGACGAAAAATGCCTTACTGTGGCCGCCATCTTGTCGTGGACCCTAATACTTTTGAGTTTAAGGAGCGACATCTTTTCCTCAGCGTGGGTCTTATGTGTATTATTTCTATAAAAGTACTTGTATATAGCTAGGAGTCAACTATAAAATTGTAGTTTCAACTGGCGTGAGAGATGCCAGTAAGCCAAAGTCTAGACTTTCGACCCTCGCATTCTGCCAGAAAATGCCTCAGAATGCGTGGATCTTGTACATATTATTTTTATAAAAGCTACTTGAATTTAGCGAGGAGTCAACTATAAAATTGTAGTTGCAACTGGCGTGAGAGAATTTTGTAAGCCAAAGTCTAGACTTTCGACCCTCGCATTCTGACGAAAAATGCCTTACTGTGGCCGCCATCTTGTCGTGGACCCTAATACTTTTGAGTTTAAGGAGCGACATCTTTTCCTCAGCGTGGGTCTTATGTGTATTATTTTTTATAAAAGCAACTTGTATATAGCTAGGAGTCAACTATAAAATTGTAGTTACAACTGGCGTGAGAGATGCCAGTAAGCCAAAGTCTAGACTTTCGACCCTCGCATTCTGACGAAAAATGCCTTACTGTGGCCGCCATCTTGTCGTGGACCCTAATACTTTTGAGTTTAAGGAGCGACATCTTTTCCTCAGCGTGGGTCTTATGTGTATTATTTTATAAAAGCTACTTGAATATAGCTAGGAGTCAACTATAAAATTGTAGTTACAACTGGCGTGAGAGAATTTTGTAAGCCAAAGTCTAGACTTTCGACCCTCGCATTCTGACGAAAAATGCCTTACTGTGGCCGCCATCTTGTCGTGGACCCTAATACTTTTGAGTTTAAGGAGCGACATCTTTTCCTCAGCGTGGGTCTTATGTGTATTATTTTATAAAGCAACTTGTATATAGCTAGGAGTCAACTATAAAATTGTAGTTTACAACTGGCGTGAGAGATGCCAGTAAGCCAAAGTCTAGACTTTCGACCCTCGCATTCTGACGAAAAATGCCTTACTGTGGCCGCCATCTTGTCGTGGACCCTAATACTTTTGAGTTTAAGGAGCGACATCTTTTCCTCAGCGTGGGTCTTATGTGTATTATTTCTATAAAAGCTACTTGAATATAGCTAGGAGTCAACTATAAAATTGTAGTTACAACTGGCGTGAGAGATGCCAGTAAGCCAAAGTCTAGACTTTCGACCCTCGCATTCTGACGAAAAATGCCTTACTGTGGCCGCCATCTTGTCGTGGACCCTAATACTTTT
Source organism: Nasonia vitripennis (assembly GCF_009193385.2). NCBI lineage: Eukaryota > Metazoa > Arthropoda > Insecta > Hymenoptera > Pteromalidae > Nasonia > Nasonia vitripennis. Next base: position 100,732 of record NW_022279730.1, read on the forward strand.
GAGTTTAAGGAGCGACATCTTTTCCTCAGCGTGGTCTTAGTGTATTATTTTTATAAAAGCTACTTGTATATAGCTAGGAGTCAACTATAAAATTGTAGTTACAACTGGCGTGAGAGATGCCAGTAAGCCAAAGTCTAGACTTTCGACCCTCGCATTCTGACGAAAAATGCCTTACTGTGGCCGCCATCTTGTCGTGGACCCTAATACTTTTGAGTTTAAGGAGCGACATCTTTTCCTCAGCGTGGGTCTTATGTGTATTATTTTCTATAAATGCTACTTGCATATAGCTAGGAGTCAACTATAAAATTGTAGTTTCAACTGGCGTGAGGGAAGCCAGTAAGCCAAAGTCTAGACTTTCGACCCTCGCATTCTGACGAAAAATGCCTTACTGTGGCCGCCATCTTGTCGTGGACCCTAATACTTTTGAGTTTAAGGAGCGACATCTTTTCCTCAGCGTGGGTCTTATGTGTATTATTTCTATAAATGCTACTTGCATATAGCTAGGAGTCAACTATAAAATTGTAGTTTCAACTGGCGTGAGAGATGCCAGTAAGCCAAAGTCTAGACTTTCGACCCTCGCATTCTGACGAAAAATGCCTTACTGTGGCCGCCATCTTGTCGTGGACCCTAATACTTTTGAGTTTAAGGAGCGACATCTTTTCCTCAGCGTGGGTCTTATGTGTATTATTTCTATAAATGCTACTTGCATATAGCTAGGAGTCAACTATAAAATTGTAGTTTCAACTGGCGTGAGAGATGCCAGTAAGCCAAAGTCTAGACTTTCGACCCTCGCATTCTGCCAGAAAATGCCTCAGAATGCGTGGATCTTGTACATATTATTTTTATAAAAGCTACTTGAATTTAGCGAGGAGTCAACTATAAAATTGTAGTTGCAACTGGCGTGAGAGAATTTTGTAAGCCAAAGTCTAGACTTTCGACCCTCGCATTCTGACGAAAAATGCCTTACTGTGGCCGCCATCTTGTCGTGGACCCTAATACTTTTGAGTTTAAGGAGCGACATCTTTTCCTCAGCGTGGATCGTAAGTGTATTATTTTATAAAAGCAACTTGTATATAGCTAGGAGTCAACTATAAAATTGTAGTTACAACTGGCGTGAGAGATGCCAGTAAGCCAAAGTCTAGACTTTCGACCCTCGCATTCTGACGAAAAATGCCTTACTGTGGCCGCCATCTTGTCGTGGACCCTAATACTTTTGAGTTTAAGGAGCGACATCTTTTCCTCAGCGTGGGTCTTATGTGTATTATTTCTATAAAAGCTACTTGAATATAGCTAGGAGTCAACTATAAAATTGTAGTTGCAACTGGCGTGAGAGAATTTTGTAAGCCAAAGTCTAGACTTTCGACCCTCGCATTCTGACGAAAAATGCCTTACTGTGGCCGCCATCTTGTCGTGGACCCTAATACTTTTGAGTTTAAGGAGCGACATCTTTTCCTCAGCGTGGGTCTTATGTGTATTATTTTTATAAAAGCAACTTGTATATAGCTAGGAGTCAACTATAAAATTGTAGTTACAACTGGCGTGAGAGATGCCAGTAAGCCAAAGTCTAGACTTTCGACCCTCGCATTCTGACGAAAAATGCCTTACTGTGGCCGCCATCTTGTCGTGGACCCTAATACTTTTGAGTTTAAGGAGCGACATCTTTTCCTCAGCGTGGGTCTTATGTGTATTATTTCTATAAAAGCTACTTGAATATAGCTAGGAGTCAACTATAAAATTGTAGTTTCAACTGGCGTGAGAGAATTTTGTAAGCCAAAGTCTAGACTTTCGACCCTCGCATTCTGACGAAAAATGCCTTACTGTGGCCGCCATCTTGTCGTGGACCCTAATACTTTTGAGTTTAAGGAGCGACATCTTTTCCTCAGCGTGGATCGTAAGTGTATTATTTTTATAAAAGCAACTTGTATATAGCTAGGAGTCAACTATAAAATTGTAGTTACAACTGGCGTGAGAGATGCCAGTAAGCCAAAGTCTAGACTTTCGACCCTCGCATTCTGACGAAAAATGCCTTACTGTGGCCGCCATCTTGTCGTGGACCCTAATACTTTTGAGTTTAAGGAGCGACATCTTTTCCTCAGCGTGGGTCTTATGTGTATTATTTCTATAAATGCTACTTGTATATAGCTAGGAGTCAACTATAAAATTGTAGTTTCAACTGGCGTGAGAGAAGCCAGTAAGCCAAAGTCTAGACTTTCGACCCTCGCATTCTGACGAAAAATGCCTTACTGTGGCCGCCATCTTGTCGTGGACCCTAATACTTTTGAGTTTAAGGAGCGACATCTTTTCCTCAGCGTGGGTCTTATGTGTATTATTTCTATAAATGCTACTTGCATATAGCTAGGAGTCAACTATAAAATTGTAGTTTCAACTGGCGTGAGAGATGCCAGTAAGCCAAAGTCTAGACTTTCGACCCTCGCATTCTGACGAAAAATGCCTTACTGTGGCCGCCATCTTGTCGTGGACCCTAATACTTTTGAGTTTAAGGAGCGACATCTTTTCCTCAGCGTGGGTCTTATGTGTATTATTTCTATAAATGCTACTTGCATATAGCTAGGAGTCAACTATAAAATTGTAGTTTCAACTGGCGTGAGAGATGCCAGTAAGCCAAAGTCTAGACTTTCGACCCTCGCATTCTGCCAGAAAATGCCTCAGAATGCGTGGATCTTGTACATATTATTTTTATAAAAGCTACTTGAATTTAGCGAGGAGTCAACTATAAAATTGTAGTTGCAACTGGCGTGAGAGAATTTTGTAAGCCAAAGTCTAGACTTTCGACCCTCGCATTCTGACGAAAAATGCCTTACTGTGGCCGCCATCTTGTCGTGGACCCTAATACTTTTGAGTTTAAGGAGCGACATCTTTTCCTCAGCGTGGATCGTAAGTGTATTATTTTATAAAAGCAACTTGTATATAGCTAGGAGTCAACTATAAAATTGTAGTTACAACTGGCGTGAGAGATGCCAGTAAGCCAAAGTCTAGACTTTCGACCCTCGCATTCTGACGAAAAATGCCTTACTGTGGCCGCCATCTTGTCGTGGACCCTAATACTTTTGAGTTTAAGGAGCGACATCTTTTCCTCAGCGTGGGTCTTATGTGTATTATTTTATAAAAGCTACTTGCATATAGCTAGGAGTCAACTATAAAATTGTAGTTACAACTGGCGTGAGAGAATGCCAGTAAGCCAAAGTCTAGACTTTCGACCCTCGCATTCTGACGAAAAATGCCTTACTGTGGCCGCCATCTTGTCGTGGACCCTAATACTTTTGAGTTTAAGGAGCGACATCTTTTCCTCAGCGTGGGTCTTATGTGTATTATTATTATAAAAGCAACTTGTATATAGCTAGGAGTCAACTATAAAATTGTAGTTACAACTGGCGTGAGAGAATTTTGTAAGCCAAAGTCTAGACTTTCGACCCTCGCATTCTGACGAAAAATGCCTTACTGTGGCCGCCATCTTGTCGTGGACCCTAATACTTTTGAGTTTAAGGAGCGACATCTTTTCCTCAGCGTGGGTCTTATGTGTATTATTTTTATAAAAGCAACTTGTATATAGCTAGGAGTCAACTATAAAATTGTAGTTACAACTGGCGTGAGAGATGCCAGTAAGCCAAAGTCTAGACTTTCGACCCTCGCATTCTGACGAAAAATGCCTTACTGTGGCCGCCATCTTGTCGTGGACCCTAATACTTTTGAGTTTAGGAGCGACATCTTTTCCTCAGCGTGGGTCTTATGTGTATTATTTTTATAAAAGCAACTTGTATATAGCTAGGAGTCAACTATAAAATTGTAGTTACAACTGGCGTGAGAGATGCCAGTAAGCCAAAGTCTAGACTTTCGACCCTCGCATTCTGACGAAAAATGCCTTACTGTGGCCGCCATCTTGTCGTGGACCCTAATACTTTTGAGTTTAAGGAGCGACATCTTTTCCTCAGCGTGGTCTTATGTGTATTATTTTATAAAGCTACTTGAATATAGCTAGGAGTCAACTATAAAATTGTAGTTACAACTGGCGTGAGAGATGCAGTAAGCCAAAGTCTAGACTTTCGACCCTCGCATTCTGACGAAAAATGCCTTACTGTGGCCGCCATCTTGTCGTGGACCCTAATACTTTTGAGTTTAAGGAGCGACATCTTTTCCTCAGCGTGGGTCTTATGTGTATTATTTTTATAAAAGCAACTTGTATATAGCTAGGAGTCAACTATAAAATTGTAGTTACAACTGGCGTGAGAGATGCCAGTAAGCCAAAGTCTAGACTTTCGACCCTCGCATTCTGACGAAAAATGCCTTACTGTGGCCGCCATCTTGTCGTGGACCCTAATACTTTTGAGTTTAAGGAGCGACATCTTTTCCTCAGCGTGGGTCTTATGTGTATTATTTTTATAAAGCTACTTGTATATAGCTAGGAGTCAACTATAAAATTGTAGTTTCAACTGGCGTGAGAGATGCCAGTAAGCCAAAGTCTAGACTTTCGACCCTCGCATTCTGACGAAAAATGCCTTACTGTGGCCGCCATCTTGTCGTGGACCCTAATACTTTTGAGTTTAAGGAGCGACATCTTTTCCTCAGCGTGGGTCTTATGTGTATTATTTTTATAAAAGCTACTTGAATTTAGCTAGGAGTCAACTATAAAATTGTAGTTACAACTGGCGTGAGAGATGCAGTAAGCCAAAGTCTAGACTTTCGACCCTCGCATTCTGACGAAAAATGCCTTACTGTGGCCGCCATCTTGTCGTGGACCCTAATACTTTTGAGTTTAAGGAGCGACATCTTTTCCTCAGCGTGGGTCTTATGTGTATTATTTTTATAAAAGCAACTTGTATATAGCTAGGAGTCAACTATAAAATTGTAGTTACAACTGGCGTGAGAGATGCCAGTAAGCCAAAGTCTAGACTTTCGACCCTCGCATTCTGACGAAAAATGCCTTACTGTGGCCGCCATCTTGTCGTGGACCCTAATACTTTTGAGTTTAAGGAGCGACATCTTTTCCTCAGCGTGGGTCTTATGTGTATTATTTCTATAAATGCTACTTGCATATAGCTAGGAGTCAACTATAAAATTGTAGTTTCAACTGGCGTGAGAGATGCCAGTAAGCCAAAGTCTAGACTTTCGACCCTCGCATTCTGACGAAAAATGCCTTACTGTGGCCGCCATCTTGTCGTGGACCCTAATACTTTTGAGTTTAAGGAGCGACATCTTTTCCTCAGCGTGGGTCTTATGTGTATTATTTCTATAAAAGCAACTTGTATATAGCTAGGAGTCAACTATAAAATTGTAGTTACAACTGGCGTGAGAGATGCCAGTAAGCCAAAGTCTAGACTTTCGACCTCGCATTCTGCCAGAAAATGCCTCAGAATGCGTGGATCTTGTACATATTATTTTTATAAAAGCTACTTGAATTTAGCGAGGAGTCAACTATAAAATTGTAGTTGCAACTGGCGTGAGAGAATTTTGTAAGCCAAAGTCTAGACTTTCGACCTCGCATTCTGACGAAAAATGCCTTACTGTGGCCGCCATCTTGTCGTGGACCCTAATACTTTTGAGTTTAAGGAGCGACATCTTTTCCTCAGCGTGGATCGTAAGTGTATTATTTTTATAAAAGCAACTTGTATATAGCTAGGAGTCAACTATAAAATTGTAGTTACAACTGGCGTGAGAGATGCCAGTAAGCCAAAGTCTAGACTTTCGACCCTCGCATTCTGACGAAAAATGCCTTACTGTGGCCGCCATCTTGTCGTGGACCCTAATACTTTTGAGTTTAAGGAGCGACATCTTTTCCTCAGCGTGGTCTTATGTGTATTATTTCTATAAAGCTACTTGAATTTAGCTAGGAGTCAACTATAAAATTGTAGTTGCAACTGGCGTGAGAGAATTTTGTAAGCCAAAGTCTAGACTTTCGACCCTCGCATTCTGACGAAAAATGCCTTACTGTGGCCGCCATCTTGTCGTGGACCCTAATACTTTTGAGTTTAAGGAGCGACATCTTTTCCTCAGCGTGGGTCTTATGTGTATTATTTTTATAAAAGCAACTTGCATATAGCTAGGAGTCAACTATAAAATTGTAGTTACAACTGGCGTGAGAGATGCCAGTAAGCCAAAGTCTAGACTTTCGACCCTCGCATTCTGACGAAAAATGCCTTACTGTGGCCGCCATCTTGTCGTGGACCCTAATACTTTTGAGTTTAAGGAGCGACATCTTTTCCTCAGCGTGGGTCTTATGTGTATTATTTTATAAAAGCTACTTGAATATAGCGAGGAGTCAACTATAAAATTGTAGTTGCAACTGGCGTGAGAGAATTTTGTAAGCCAAAGTCTAGACTTTCGACCCTCGCATTCTGACGAAAAATGCCTTACTGTGGCCGCCATCTTGTCGTGGACCCTAATACTTTTGAGTTTAAGGAGCGACATCTTTTCCTCAGCGTGGATCGTAGTGTATTATTTTATAAAAGCAACTTGTATATAGCTAGGAGTCAACTATAAAATTGTAGTTACAACTGGCGTGAGAGATGCCAGTAAGCCAAAGTCTAGACTTTCGACCCTCGCATTCTGACGAAAAATGCCTTACTGTGGCCGCCATCTTGTCGTGGACCCTAATACTTTTGAGTTTAAGGAGCGACATCTTTTCCTCAGCGTGGGTCTTATGTGTATTATTTTCTATAAATGCTACTTGCATATAGCTAGGAGTCAACTATAAAATTGTAGTTTCAACTGGCGTGAGAGAAGCCAGTAAGCCAAAGTCTAGACTTTCGACCTCGCATTCTGACGAAAAATGCCTTACTGTGGCCGCCATCTTGTCGTGGACCCTAATACTTTTGAGTTTAAGGAGCGACATCTTTTCCTCAGCGTGGGTCTTATGTGTATTATTTCTATAAAAGCTACTTGCATATAGCTAGGAGTCAACTATAAAATTGTAGTTTCAACTGGCGTGAGAGATGCCAGTAAGCCAAAGTCTAGACTTTCGACCCTCGCATTCTGACGAAAAATGCCTTACTGTGGCCGCCATCTTGTCGTGGACCCTAATACTTTTGAGTTTAAGGAGCGACATCTTTTCCTCAGCGTGGGTCGTATGTGTATTATTTCTATAAAAGCAACTTGCATATAGCTAGGAGTCAACTATAAAATTGTAGTTTCAACTGGCGTGAGAGATGCCAGTAAGCCAAAGTCTAGACTTTCGACCCTCGCATTCTGCCAGAAAATGCCTCAGAATGCGTGGATCTTGTACATATTATTTTTATAAAAGCTACTTGAATTTAGCGAGGAGTCAACTATAAAATTGTAGTTGCAACTGGCGTGAGAGAATTTTGTAAGCCAAAGTCTAGACTTTCGACCCTCGCATTCTGACGAAAAATGCCTTACTGTGGCCGCCATCTTGTCGTGGACCCTAATACTTTTGAGTTTAAGGAGCGACATCTTTTCCTCAGCGTGGATCGTAAGTGTATTATTTTTATAAAAGCAACTTGTATATAGCTAGGAGTCAACTATAAAATTGTAGTTACAACTGGCGTGAGAGATGCCAGTAAGCCAAAGTCTAGACTTTCGACCCTCGCATTCTGACGAAAAATGCCTTACTGTGGCCGCCATCTTGTCGTGGACCCTAATACTTTTGAGTTTAAGGAGCGACATCTTTTCCTCAGCGTGGGTCTTATGTGTATTATTATTATAAAAGCAACTTGTATATAGCTAGGAGTCAACTATAAAATTGTAGTTGCAACTGGCGTGAGAGAATTTTGTAAGCCAAAGTCTAGACTTTCGACCCTCGCATTCTGACGAAAAATGCCTTACTGTGGCCGCCATCTTGTCGTGGACCCTAATACTTTTGAGTTTAAGGAGCGACATCTTTTCCTCAGCGTGGGTCTTATGTGTATTATTTTATAAAAGCAACTTGTATATAGCTAGGAGTCAACTATAAAATTGTAGTTACAACTGGCGTGAGAGAATGCCAGTAAGCCAAAGTCTAGACTTTCGACCCTCGCATTCTGACGAAAAAATGCCTTACTGTGGCCGCCATCTTGTCGTGGACCCTAATACTTTTGAGTTTAAGGAGCGACATCTTTTCCTCAGCGTGGGTCTTATGTGTATTATTTCTATAAAGCTACTTGTATATAGCTAGGAGTCAACTATAAAATTGTAGTTACAACTGGCGTGAGAGATGCCAGTAAGCCAAAGTCTAGACTTTCGACCCTCGCATTCTGACGAAAAATGCCTTACTGTGGCCGCCATCTTGTCGTGGACCCTAATACTTTGAGTTTAAGGAGCGACATCTTTTCCTCAGCGTGGATCTTATGTGTATTATTTTTATAAAAGCAACTTGTATATAGCTAGGAGTCAACTATAAAATTGTAGTTAAACTGGCGTGAGAGATGCCAGTAAGCCAAAGTCTAGACTTTCGACCCTCGCATTCTGACGAAAAATGCCTTACTGTGGCCGCCATCTTGTCGTGGACCCTAATACTTTTGAGTTTAAGGAGCGACATCTTTTCCTCAGCGTGGTCTTATGTGTATTATTTCTATAAATGCTACTTGAATATAGCTAGGAGTCAACTATAAAATTGTAGTTGCAACTGGCGTGAGAGAAGCCAGTAAGCCAAAGTCTAGACTTTCGACCCTCGCATTCTGACGAAAAATGCCTTACTGTGGCCGCCATCTTGTCGTGGACCCTAATACTTTTGAGTTTAAGGAGCGACATCTTTTCCTCAGCGTGGATCGTAAGTGTATTATTTTTATAAAAGCAACTTGTATATAGCTAGGAGTCAACTATAAAATTGTAGTTACAACTGGCGTGAGAGATGCCAGTAAGCCAAAGTCTAGACTTTCGACCCTCGCATTCTGACGAAAAATGCCTTACTGTGGCCGCCATCTTGTCGTGGACCCTAATACTTTTGAGTTTAAGGAGCGACATCTTTTCCTCAGCGTGGGTCTTATGTGTATTATTTCTATAAATGCTACTTGCATATAGCTAGGAGTCAACTATAAAATTGTAGTTTCAACTGGCGTGAGGGAAGCCAGTAAGCCAAAGTCTAGACTTTCGACCCTCGCATTCTGACGAAAAATGCCTTACTGTGGCCGCCATCTTGTCGTGGACCCTAATACTTTTGAGTTTAAGGAGCGACATCTTTTCCTCAGCGTGGTCTTATGTGTATTATTTCTATAAATGCTACTTGCATATAGCTAGGAGTCAACTATAAAATTGTAGTTTCAACTGGCGTGAGAGATGCCAGTAAGCCAAAGTCTAGACTTTCGACCCTCGCATTCTGACGAAAAATGCCTTACTGTGGCCGCCATCTTGTCGTGGACCCTAATACTTTTGAGTTTAAGGCGACATTATGTGTATTATTTTTATAAAAGCTACTTGAATATAGCTAGGAGTCAACTATAAAATTGTAGTTGCAACTGGCGTGAGAGAATTTTGTAAGCCAAAGTCTAGACTTTCGACCCTCGCATTCTGACGAAAAATGCCTTACTGTGGCCGCCATCTTGTCGTGGACCCTAATACTTTTGAGTTTAAGGAGCGACATCTTTTCCTCAGCGTGGGTCTTATGTGTATTATTTTTATAAAGCAACTTGTATATAGCTAGGAGTCAACTATAAAATTGTAGTTACAACTGGCGTGAGAGATGCCAGTAAGCCAAAGTCTAGACTTTCGACCCTCGCATTCTGACGAAAAATGCCTTACTGTGGCCGCCATCTTGTCGTGGACCCTAATACTTTGAGTTTAAGGGCGACATCTTTTCCTCAGCGTGGGTCTTATGTGTATTATTTCTATAAAAGCTACTTGATATAGCTAGGAGTCAACTATAAAATTGTAGTTACAACTGGCGTGAGAGAATGCCAGTAAGCCAAAGTCTAGACTTTCGACCCTCGCATTCTGACGAAAATGCCTTACTGTGGCCGCCATCTTGTCGTGGACCCTAATACTTTGAGTTTAAGGAGCGACATCTTTTCCTCAGCGTGGATCGTATGTGTATTATTTTTATAAAAGCTACTTGTATATAGCTAGGAGTCAACTATAAAATTGTAGTTACAACTGGCGTGAGAGATGCCAGTAAGCCAAAGTCTAGACTTTCGACCCTCGCATTCTGACGAAAAATGCCTTACTGTGGCCGCCATCTTGTCGTGGACCCTAATACTTTTGAGTTTAAGGAGCGACATCTTTTCCTCAGCGTGGGTCTTATGTGTATATTATTTATAAAAGCTAACTTGTATATAGCTAGGAGTCAACTATAAAATTGTAGTTACAACTGGCGTGAGAGATGCCAGTAAGCCAAAGTCTAGACTTTCGACCCTCGCATTCTGACGAAAAATGCCTTACTGTGGCCGCCATCTTGTCGTGGACCCTAATACTTTTGAGTTTAAGGAGCGACATCTTTTCTCAGCGTGGGTCTTATGTGTATTATTTCTATAAATCACTTGCATATAGCTAGGAGTCAACTATAAAATTGTAGTTTCAACTGGCGTGAGAGATGCCAGTAAGCCAAAGTCTAGACTTTCGACCCTCGCATTCTGACGAAAAATGCCTTACTGTGGCCGCCATCTTGTCGTGGACCCTAATACTTTTGAGTTTAAGGAGCGACATCTTTCCTCAGCGTGGGTCTTATGTGTAATTTCTAATAAAAGCTACTTGAATATAGCTAGGAGTCAACTATAAAATTGTAGTTTCAACTGGCGTGAGAGAATTTTGTAAGCCAAAGTCTAGACTTTCGACCCTCGCATTCTGACGAAAAATGCCTTACTGTGGCCGCCATCTTGTCGTGGACCCTAATACTTTTGAGTTTAAGGAGCGACATCTTTTCCTCAGCGTGGGTCTTAAGTGTATTATTTTATAAAAGCTACTTGCATATAGCTAGGAGTCAACTATAAAATTGTAGTTACAACTGGCGTGAGAGATGCCAGTAAGCCAAAGTCTAGACTTTCGACCCTCGCATTCTGACGAAAAATGCCTTACTGTGGCCGCCATCTTGTCGTGGACCCTAATACTTTGAGTTTAAGGGGCGACATCTTTTCCTCAGCGTGGGTCTTATGTGTATTATTTCTATAAATGCTACTTGCATATAGCTAGGAGTCAACTATAAAATTGTAGTTTCAACTGGCGTGAGGGAAGCCAGTAAGCCAAAGTCTAGACTTTCGACCCTCGCATTCTGACGAAAAATGCCTTACTGTGGCCGCCATCTTGTCGTGGACCCTAATACTTTTGAGTTTAAGCAGCTGACAGAAAATGCCTCAGAATGCGTGGATCTTGTACATATTATTTTTATAAAAGCTACTTGAATTTAGCTAGGAGTCAACTATAAAATTGTAGTTTCAACTGGCGTGAGAGATGCCAGTAAGCCAAAGTCTAGACTTTCGACCCTCGCATTCTGACGAAAAATGCCTTACTGTGGCCGCCATCTTGTCGTGGACCCTAATACTTTTGAGTTTAAGGAGCGACATCTTTTCCTCAGCGTGGGTCTTATGTGTATTATTTCTATAAATGCTACTTGCATATAGCTAGGAGTCAACTATAAAATTGTAGTTTCAACTGGCGTGAGAGATGCCAGTAAGCCAAAGTCTAGACTTTCGACCCTCGCATTCTGCCAGAAAATGCCTCAGAATGCGTGGATCTTGTACATATTATTTTTATAAAAGCTACTTGAATTTAGCGAGGAGTCAACTATAAAATTGTAGTTGCAACTGGCGTGAGAGAATTTTGTAAGCCAAAGTCTAGACTTTCGACCCTCGCATTCTGACGAAAAATGCCTTACTGTGGCCGCCATCTTGTCGTGGACCCTAATACTTTTGAGTTTAAGGAGCGACATCTTTTCCTCAGCGTGGGTCTATGTGTATTATTTCTATAAAAGCTACTTGCATATAGCTAGGAGTCAACTATAAAATTGTAGTTACAACTGGCGTGAGAGAAGCCAGTAAGCCAAAGTCTAGACTTTCGACCCTCGCATTCTGACGAAAAATGCCTTACTGTGGCCGCCATCTTGTCGTGGACCCTAATACTTTTGAGTTTAAGGAGCGACATCTTTTCCTCAGCGTGGGTCTTATGTGTATTATTTCTATAAATGCTACTTGCATATAGCTAGGAGTCAACTATAAAATTGTAGTTTCAACTGGCGTGAGAGAATTTTGTAAGCCAAAGTCTAGACTTTCGACCCTCGCATTCTGACGAAAAATGCCTTACTGTGGCCGCCATCTTGTCGTGGACCCTAATACTTTTGAGTTTAAGGAGCGACATCTTTTCCTCAGCGTGGGTCTTATGTGTATTATTATTATAAAAGCTACTTGTATATAGCTAGGAGTCAACTATAAAATTGTAGTTACAACTGGCGTGAGAGATGCCAGTAAGCCAAAGTCTAGACTTTCGACCCTCGCATTCTGACGAAAAATGCCTTACTGTGGCCGCCATCTTGTCGTGGACCCTAATACTTTTGAGTTTAAGGAGCGACATCTTTTCCTCAGCGTGGGTCTTATGTGTATTATTTCTATAAATGCTACTTGCATATAGCTAGGAGTCAACTATAAAATTGTAGTTTCAACTGGCGTGAGAGATGCCAGTAAGCCAAAGTCTAGACTTTCGACCCTCGCATTCTGACGAAAAATGCCTTACTGTGGCCGCCATCTTGTCGTGGACCCTAATACTTTTGAGTTTAAGGAGCGACATCTTTTCCTCAGCGTGGGTCTTATGTGTATTATTTCTATAAATGCTACTTGCATATAGCTAGGAGTCAACTATAAAATTGTAGTTTCAACTGGCGTGAGAGATGCCAGTAAGCCAAAGTCTAGACTTTCGACCCTCGCATTCTGCCAGAAATGCCTCAGAATGCCGTGGATCTTGTACATATTATTTTTATAAAAGCTACTTGAATTTAGCGAGGAGTCAACTATAAAATTGTAGTTGCAACTGGCGTGAGAGAATTTTGTAAGCCAAAGTCTAGACTTTCGACCCTCGCATTCTGACGAAAAATGCCTTACTGTGGCCGCCATCTTGTCGTGGACCCTAATACTTTTGAGTTTAAGGAGCGACATCTTTTCCTCAGCGTGGGTCTTATGTGTATTATTTCTATAAATGCTAACTTGCATATAGCTAGGAGTCAACTATAAAATTGTAGTTTCAACTGGCGTGAGAGATGCCAGTAAGCCAAAGTCTAGACTTTCGACCCTCGCATTCTGCCAGAAAATGCCTCAGAATGCGTGGATCTTGTACATATTATTTTTATAAAAGCTACTTGAATTTAGCGAGGAGTCAACTATAAAATTGTAGTTGCAACTGGCGTGAGAGAATTTTGTAAGCCAAAGTCTAGACTTTCGACCCTCGCATTCTGACGAAAAATGCCTTACTGTGGCCGCCATCTTGTCGTGGACCCTAATACTTTTGAGTTTAAGGAGCGACATCTTTTCCTCAGCGTGGGTCTTATGTGTATTATTTCTATAAATGCTACTTGCATATAGCTAGGAGTCAACTATAAAATTGTAGTTTACAACTGGCGTGAGAGATGCCAGTAAGCCAAAGTCTAGACTTTCGACCCTCGCATTCTGACGAAAAATGCCTTACTGTGGCCGCCATCTTGTCGTGGACCCTAATACTTTTGAGTTTAAGGAGCGACATCTTTTCCTCAGCGTGGGTCTTATGTGTATTATTTCTATAAATGCTACTTGCATATAGCTAGGAGTCAACTATAAAATTGTAGTTTCAACTGGCGTGAGAGATGCCAGTAAGCCAAAGTCTAGACTTTCGACCCTCGCATTCTGCCAGAAAATTGCCTCAGAATGCGTGGATCTTGTACATATTATTTTTATAAAAGCTACTTGAATTTAGCGAGGAGTCAACTATAAAATTGTAGTTTGCAACTGGCGTGAGAGAATTTTGTAAGCCAAAGTCTAGACTTTCGACCCTCGCATTCTGACGAAAAATGCCTTACTGTGGCCGCCATCTTGTCGTGGACCCTAATACTTTTGAGTTTAAGGAGCGACATCTTTTCCTCAGCGTGGGTCTTATGTGTATTATTTCTATAAATGCTACTTGCATATAGCTAGGAGTCAACTATAAAATTGTAGTTTCAACTGGCGTGAGAGATGCCAGTAAGCCAAAGTCTAGACTTTCGACCCTCGCATTCTGCCAGAAAATGCCTCAGAATGCGTGGATCTTGTACATATTATTTTTATAAAAGCTACTTGAATTTAGCGAGGAGTCAACTATAAAATTGTAGTTGCAACTGGCGTGAGAGAATTTTGTAAGCCAAAGTCTAGACTTTCGACCCTCGCATTCTGACGAAAAATGCCTTACTGTGGCCGCCATCTTGTCGTGGACCCTAATACTTTTGAGTTTAAGGAGCGACATCTTTTCCTCAGCGTGGGTCTTATGTGTATTATTTCTATAAATGCTACTTGCATATAGCTAGGAGTCAACTATAAAATTGTAGTTACAACTGGCGTGAGAGATGCCAGTAAGCCAAAGTCTAGACTTTCGACCCTCGCATTCTGACGAAAAATGCCTTACTGTGGCCGCCATCTTGTCGTGGACCCTAATACTTTTGAGTTTAAGGAGCGACATCTTTTCCTCAGCGTGGGTCTTATGTGTATTATTTCTATAAAATGCTACTTGCATATAGCTAGGAGTCAACTATAAAATTGTAGTTTCAACTGGCGTGAGAGAAGCCAGTAAGCCAAAGTCTAGACTTTCGACCCTCGCATTCTGACGAAAAATGCCTTACTGTGGCCGCCATCTTGTCGTGGACCCTAATACTTTTGAGTTTAAGGAGCGACATCTTTTCCTCAGCGTGGGTCTTATGTGTATTATTTTATAAAAGCTACTTGCATATAGCTAGGAGTCAACTATAAAATTGTAGTTTCAACTGGCGTGAGAGATGCCAGTAAGCCAAAGTCTAGACTTTCGACCCTCGCATTCTGACGAAAAATGCCTTACTGTGGCCGCCATCTTGTCGTGGACCCTAATACTTTTGAGTTTAAGGAGCGACATCTTTTCCTCAGCGTGGGTCTTATGTGTATTATTTTATAAAAGCAACTTGTATATAGCTAGGAGTCAACTATAAAATTGTAGTTTCAACTGGCGTGAGAGATGCCAGTAAGCCAAAGTCTAGACTTTCGACCCTCGCATTCTGCCAGAAAATGCCTCAGAATGCGTGGATCTTGTACATATTATTTTTATAAAAGCTACTTGAATTTAGCGAGGAGTCAACTATAAAATTGTAGTTGCAACTGGCGTGAGAGAATTTTGTAAGCCAAAGTCTAGACTTTCGACCCTCGCATTCTGACGAAAAATGCCTTACTGTGGCCGCCATCTTGTCGTGGACCCTAATACTTTTGAGTTTAAGGAGCGACATCTTTTCCTCAGCGTGGGTCTTATGTGTATTATTTCTATAAATGCTACTTGCATATAGCTAGGAGTCAACTATAAAATTGTAGTTTCAACTGGCGTGAGAGATGCCAGTAAGCCAAAGTCTAGACTTTCGACCCTCGCATTCTGACGAAAAATGCCTTACTGTGGCCGCCATCTTGTCGTGGACCCTAATACTTTTGAGTTTAAGGAGCGACATCTTTTCCTCAGCGTGGGTCTTATGTGTATTATTTCTATAAATGCTACTTGCATATAGCTAGGAGTCAACTATAAAATTGTAGTTTCAACTGGCGTGAGAGATGCCAGTAAGCCAAAGTCTAGACTTTCGACCCTCGCATTCTGACAGAAAATGCCTCAGAATGCGTGGATCTTGTACATATTATTTTTATAAAAGCTACTTGAATTTAGCGAGGAGTCAACTATAAAATTGTAGTTGCAACTGGCGTGAGAGAATTTTGTAAGCCAAAGTCTAGACTTTCGACCCTCGCATTCTGCCAGAAAATGCCTCAGAATGCGTGGATCTTGTACATATTATTTTTATAAAAGCTACTTGAATTTAGCTAGGAGTCAACTATAAAATTGTAGTTGCAACTGGCGTGAGAGAATTTTGTAAGCCAAAGTCTAGACTTTCGACCCTCGCATTCTGACGAAAAATGCCTTACTGTGGCCGCCATCTTGTCGTGGACCCTAATACTTTTGAGTTTAAGGAGCGACATCTTTTCCTCAGCGTGGGTCTTATGTGTATTATTTCTATAAATGCTACTTGCATATAGCTAGGAGTCAACTATAAAATTGTAGTTTCAACTGGCGTGAGAGATGCCAGTAAGCCAAAGTCTAGACTTTCGACCCTCGCATTCTGCCAGAAAATGCCTCAGAATGCGTGGATCTTGTACATATTATTTTTATAAAAGCTACTTGAATTTAGCGAGGAGTCAACTATAAAATTGTAGTTGCAACTGGCGTGAGAGAATTTTGTAAGCCAAAGTCTAGACTTTCGACCCTCGCATTCTGACGAAAAATGCCTTACTGTGGCCGCCATCTTGTCGTGGACCCTAATACTTTTGAGTTTAAGGAGCGACATCTTTTCCTCAGCGTGGGTCTTATGTGTATTATTTCTATAAATGCTACTTGCATATAGCTAGGAGTCAACTATAAAATTGTAGTTTCAACTGGCGTGAGAGAAGCCAGTAAGCCAAAGTCTAGACTTTCGACCCTCGCATTCTGACGAAAAATGCCTTACTGTGGCCGCCATCTTGTCGTGGACCCTAATACTTTTGAGTTTAAGGAGCGACATCTTTTCCTCAGCGTGGGTCTTATGTGTATTATTTCTATAAATGCTACTTGCATATAGCTAGGAGTCAACTATAAAATTGTAGTTTCAACTGGCGTGAGAGATGCCAGTAAGCCAAAGTCTAGACTTTCGACCCTCGCATTCTGACGAAAAATGCCTTACTGTGGCCGCCATCTTGTCGTGGACCCTAATACTTTTGAGTTTAAGGAGCGACATCTTTTCCTCAGCGTGGGTCTTATGTGTATTATTTCTATAAAATGCTACTTGCATATAGCTAGGAGTCAACTATAAAATTGTAGTTTCAACTGGCGTGAGAGATGCCAGTAAGCCAAAGTCTAGACTTTCGACCCTCGCATTCTGCCAGAAAATGCCTCAGAATGCGTGGATCTTGTACATATTATTTTTATAAAAGCTACTTGAATTTAGCGAGGAGTCAACTATAAAATTGTAGTTGCAACTGGCGTGAGAGAATTTGTAAGCCAAAGTCTAGACTTTCGACCCTCGCATTCTGACGAAAAATGCCTTACTGTGGCCGCCATCTTGTCGTGGACCCTAATACTTTTGAGTTTAAGGAGCGACATCTTTTCCTCAGCGTGGTGTAGGGAAGTATTATTTCTATAAATGCTACTTGCATATAGCTAGGAGTCAACTATAAAATTGTAGTTACAACTGGCGTGAGAGATGCCAGTAAGCCAAAGTCTAGACTTTCGACCCTCGCATTCTGACGAAAAATGCCTTACTGTGGCCGCCATCTTGTCGTGGACCCTAATACTTTTGAGTTTAAGGAGCGACATCTTTTCCTCAGCGTGGGTCTTATGTGTATTATTTCTATAAATGCTACTTGCATATAGCTAGGAGTCAACTATAAAATTGTAGTTTCAACTGGCGTGAGAGAAGCCAGTAAGCCAAAGTCTAGACTTTCGACCCTCGCATTCTGACGAAAAATGCCTTACTGTGGCCGCCATCTTGTCGTGGACCCTAATACTTTTGAGTTTAAGGAGCGACATCTTTTCCTCAGCGTGGGTCTTATGTGTATTATTTTATAAAAGCAACTTGCATATAGCTAGGAGTCAACTATAAAATTGTAGTTTCAACTGGCGTGAGAGATGCCAGTAAGCCAAAGTCTAGACTTTCGACCCTCGCATTCTGACGAAAAATGCCTTACTGTGGCCGCCATCTTGTCGTGGACCCTAATACTTTTGAGTTTAAGGAGCGACATCTTTTCCTCAGCGTGGGTCTTATGTGTATTATTTATTATAAAAGCAACTTGTATATAGCTAGGAGTCAACTATAAAATTGTAGTTACAACTGGCGTGAGAGATGCCAGTAAGCCAAAGTCTAGACTTTCGACCCTCGCATTCTGCCAGAAAATGCCTCAGAATGCGTGGATCTTGTACATATTATTTTTATAAAGCTACTTGAATTTAGCGAGGAGTCAACTATAAAATTGTAGTTGCAACTGGCGTGAGAGAATTTTGTAAGCCAAAGTCTAGACTTTCGACCCTCGCATTCTGACGAAAAATGCCTTACTGTGGCCGCCATCTTGTCGTGGACCCTAATACTTTTGAGTTTAAGGAGCGACATCTTTTCCTCAGCGTGGGTCTTATGTGTATTATTTCTATAAATGCTACTTGCATATAGCTAGGAGTCAACTATAAAATTGTAGTTAACTGGCGTGAGAGATGCCAGTAAGCCAAAGTCTAGACTTTCGACCCTCGCATTCTGACGAAAAATGCCTTACTGTGGCCGCCATCTTGTCGTGGACCCTAATACTTTTGAGTTTAAGGAGCGACATCTTTTCCTCAGCGTGGGTCTTATGTGTATTATTATTATAAATGCTACTTGTATATAGCTAGGAGTCAACTATAAAATTGTAGTTTCAACTGGCGTGAGAGATGCCAGTAAGCCAAAGTCTAGACTTTCGACCCTCGCATTCTGACGAAAAATGCCTTACTGTGGCCGCCATCTTGTCGTGGACCCTAATACTTTTGAGTTTAAGGAGCGACATCTTTCCTCAGCGTGGGTCTTATGTGTATTATTTTATAAAAGCAACTTGCATATAGCTAGGAGTCAACTATAAAATTGTAGTTACAACTGGCGTGAGAGATGCCAGTAAGCCAAAGTCTAGACTTTCGACCCTCGCATTCTGACGAAAAATGCCTTACTGTGGCCGCCATCTTGTCGTGGACCCTAATACTTTTGAGTTTAAGGAGCGACATCTTTTCCTCAGCGTGGGTCTTATGTGTATTATTATTATAAAAGCAACTTGTATATAGCTAGGAGTCAACTATAAAATTGTAGTTACAACTGGCGTGAGAGATGCCAGTAAGCCAAAGTCTAGACTTTCGACCCTCGCATTCTGACGAAAAATGCCTTACTGTGGCCGCCATCTTGTCGTGGACCCTAATACTTTTGAGTTTAAGGAGCGACATCTTTTCCTCAGCGTGGGTCTTATGTGTATTATTTCTATAAATGCTACTTGCATATAGCTAGGAGTCAACTATAAAATTGTAGTTTCAACTGGCGTGAGGGAAGCCAGTAAGCCAAAGTCTAGACTTTCGACCCTCGCATTCTGACGAAAAATGCCTTACTGTGGCCGCCATCTTGTCGTGGACCCTAATACTTTTGAGTTTAAGGAGCGACATCTTTTCCTCAGCGTGGGTCTTATGTGTATTATTTCTATAAATGCTACTTGCATATAGCTAGGAGTCAACTATAAAATTGTAGTTTCAACTGGCGTGAGAGATGCCAGTAAGCCAAAGTCTAGACTTTCGACCCTCGCATTCTGACGAAAAATGCCTTACTGTGGCCGCCATCTTGTCGTGGACCCTAATACTTTTGAGTTTAAGGAGCGACATCTTTTCCTCAGCGTGGGTCTTATGTGTATTATTTCTATAAATGCTACTTGCATATAGCTAGGAGTCAACTATAAAATTGTAGTTTCAACTGGCGTGAGAGATGCCAGTAAGCCAAAGTCTAGACTTTCGACCCTCGCATTCTGCCAGAAAATGCCTCAGAATGCGTGGATCTTGTACATATTATTTTTATAAAAGCTACTTGAATTTAGCGAGGAGTCAACTATAAAATTGTAGTTGCAACTGGCGTGAGAGAATTTTGTAAGCCAAAGTCTAGACTTTCGACCCTCGCATTCTGACGAAAAATGCCTTACTGTGGCCGCCATCTTGTCGTGGACCCTAATACTTTTGAGTTTAAGGAGCGACATCTTTTCCTCAGCGTGGGTCTTATGTGTATTATTTTATAAATGCTACTTGCATATAGCTAGGAGTCAACTATAAAATTGTAGTTACAACTGGCGTGAGAGATGCCAGTAAGCCAAAGTCTAGACTTTCGACCCTCGCATTCTGACGAAAAATGCCTTACTGTGGCCGCCATCTTGTCGTGGACCCTAATACTTTTGAGTTTAAGGAGCGACATCTTTTCCTCAGCGTGGGTCTTATGTGTATTATTTCTATAAATGCTACTTGCATATAGCTAGGAGTCAACTATAAAATTGTAGTTTCAACTGGCGTGAGAGAAGCCAGTAAGCCAAAGTCTAGACTTTCGACCCTCGCATTCTGACGAAAAATGCCTTACTGTGGCCGCCATCTTGTCGTGGACCCTAATACTTTTGAGTTTAAGGAGCGACATCTTTTCCTCAGCGTGGGTCTTATGTGTATTATTTTATAAAAGCTACTTGCATATAGCTAGGAGTCAACTATAAAATTGTAGTTACAACTGGCGTGAGAGATGCCAGTAAGCCAAAGTCTAGACTTTCGACCCTCGCATTCTGACGAAAAATGCCTTACTGTGGCCGCCATCTTGTCGTGGACCCTAATACTTTGAGTTTAAGGAGCGACATCTTTCCTCAGCGTGGGTCTTATGTGTATTATTATTATAAAAGCTACTTGTATATAGCTAGGAGTCAACTATAAAATTGTAGTTACAACTGGCGTGAGAGATGCCAGTAAGCCAAAGTCTAGACTTTCGACCCTCGCATTCTGCCAGAAAATGCCTCAGAATGCGTGGATCTTGTACATATTATTTTATAAAAAAGCTACTTGAATTAGCGAGGAGTCAACTATAAAATTGTAGTTGCAACTGGCGTGAGAGAATTTTGTAAGCCAAAGTCTAGACTTTCGACCCTCGCATTCTGACGAAAAATGCCTTACTGTGGCCGCCATCTTGTCGTGGACCCTAATACTTTTGAGTTTAAGGAGCGACATCTTTTCCTCAGCGTGGGTCTTATGTGTATTATTTCTATAAAATGCTACTTGCATATAGCTAGGAGTCAACTATAAAATTGTAGTTACAACTGGCGTGAGAGATGCCAGTAAGCCAAAGTCTAGACTTTCGACCCTCGCATTCTGACGAAAAAATGCCTTACTGTGGCCGCCATCTTGTCGTGGACCCTAATACTTTTGAGTTTAAGGAGCGACATCTTTTCCTCAGCGTGGTCTTATGTGTATTATTTTATTATAAAAGCTACTTGTATATAGCTAGGAGTCAACTATAAAATTGTAGTTCAACTGGCGTGAGAGATGCCAGTAAGCCAAAGTCTAGACTTTCGACCCTCGCATTCTGACGAAAAATGCCTTACTGTGGCCGCCATCTTGTCGTGGACCCTAATACTTTTGAGTTTAAGGAGCGACATCTTTTCCTCAGCGTGGGTCTTATGTGTATTATTTTTATAAAAGCTACTTGAATTTAGCGAGGAGTCAACTATAAAATTGTAGTTGCAACTGGCGTGAGAGATGCCAGTAAGCCAAAGTCTAGACTTTCGACCCTCGCATTCTGACGAAAAATGCCTTACTGTGGCCGCCATCTTGTCGTGGACCCTAATACTTTTGAGTTTAAGGAGCGACATCTTTTCCTCAGCGTGGGTCTTATGTGTATTATTTTTATAAATGCAACTTGTATATAGCTAGGAGTCAACTATAAAATTGTAGTTACAACTGGCGTGAGAGATGCCAGTAAGCCAAAGTCTAGACTTTCGACCCTCGCATTCTGCCAGAAAATGCCTCAGAATGCGTGGATCTTGTACATATTATTTTTATAAAAGCTACTTGAATTTAGCGAGGAGTCAACTATAAAATTGTAGTTGCAACTGGCGTGAGAGAATTTTGTAAGCCAAAGTCTAGACTTTCGACCCTCGCATTCTGACGAAAAATGCCTTACTGTGGCCGCCATCTTGTCGTGGACCCTAATACTTTTGAGTTTAAGGAGCGACATCTTTTCCTCAGCGTGGGTCTTATGTGTATTATTTCTATAAATGCTACTTGTATATAGCTAGGAGTCAACTATAAAATTGTAGTTTCAACTGGCGTGAGAGATGCCAGTAAGCCAAAGTCTAGACTTTCGACCCTCGCATTCTGACGAAAAATGCCTTACTGTGGCCGCCATCTTGTCGTGGACCCTAATACTTTTGAGTTTAAGGAGCGACATCTTTTCCTCAGCGTGGGTCTTATGTGTATTATTTCTATAAAAGCTACTTGCATATAGCTAGGAGTCAACTATAAAATTGTAGTTTCAACTGGCGTGAGAGAAGCCAGTAAGCCAAAGTCTAGACTTTCGACCCTCGCATTCTGACGAAAAATGCCTTACTGTGGCCGCCATCTTGTCGTGGACCCTAATACTTTTGAGTTTAAGGAGCGACATCTTTTCCTCAGCGTGGGTCTTATGTGTATTATTTTATAAAAGCAACTTGTATATAGCTAGGAGTCAACTATAAAATTGTAGTTCAACTGGCGTGAGAGATGCCAGTAAGCCAAAGTCTAGACTTTCGACCCTCGCATTCTGACGAAAAATGCCTTACTGTGGCCGCCATCTTGTCGTGGACCCTAATACTTTTGAGTTTAAGGAGCGACATCTTTTCCTCAGCGTGGGTCTTATGTGTATTATTTCTATAAAAGCTACTTGCATATAGCTAGGAGTCAACTATAAAATTGTAGTTTCAACTGGCGTGAGAGATGCCAGTAAGCCAAAGTCTAGACTTTCGACCCTCGCATTCTGCCAGAAAATGCCTCAGAATGCGTGGATCTTGTACATATTATTTTTATAAAAGCTACTTGAATTTAGCGAGGAGTCAACTATAAAATTGTAGTTGCAACTGGCGTGAGAGAATTTTGTAAGCCAAAGTCTAGACTTTCGACCCTCGCATTCTGACGAAAAATGCCTTACTGTGGCCGCCATCTTGTCGTGGACCCTAATACTTTTGAGTTTAAGGAGCGACATCTTTTCCTCAGCGTGGGTCTTATGTGTATTATTTCTATAAATGCTACTTGCATATAGCTAGGAGTCAACTATAAAATTGTAGTTACAACTGGCGTGAGAGATGCCAGTAAGCCAAAGTCTAGACTTTCGACCCTCGCATTCTGACGAAAAATGCCTTACTGTGGCCGCCATCTTGTCGTGGACCCTAATACTTTTGAGTTTAAGGAGCGACATCTTTTCCTCAGCGTGGGTCTTATGTGTATTATTTTATAAAAGCAACTTGCATATAGCTAGGAGTCAACTATAAAATTGTAGTTACAACTGGCGTGAGAGATGCCAGTAAGCCAAAGTCTAGACTTTCGACCCTCGCATTCTGACGAAAATGCCTTACTGTGGCCGCCATCTTGTCGTGGACCCTAATACTTTGAGTTTAAGGAGCGACATCTTTTCCTCAGCGTGGGTCTTATGTGTATTATTTTATAAAAGCTACTTGTATATAGCTAGGAGTCAACTATAAAATTGTAGTTACAACTGGCGTGAGAGATGCCAGTAAGCCAAAGTCTAGACTTTCGACCCTCGCATTCTGACGAAAAATGCCTTACTGTGGCCGCCATCTTGTCGTGGACCCTAATACTTTTGAGTTTAAGGAGCGACATCTTTTCCTCAGCGTGGGTCTTATGTGTATTATTTTTATAAAAGCAACTTGCATATAGCTAGGAGTCAACTATAAAATTGTAGTTACAACTGGCGTGAGAGATGCCAGTAAGCCAAAGTCTAGACTTTCGACCCTCGCATTCTGCCAGAAATGCCTCAGAATGCGTGGATCTTGTACATATTATTTTTATAAAAGCTACTTGAATTTAGCGAGGAGTCAACTATAAAATTGTAGTTGCAACTGGCGTGAGAGAATTTTGTAAGCCAAAGTCTAGACTTTCGACCCTCGCATTCTGACGAAAAATGCCTTACTGTGGCCGCCATCTTGTCGTGGACCCTAATACTTTTGAGTTTAAGGAGCGACATCTTTTCCTCAGCGTGGGTCTTATGTGTATTATTTCTATAAATGCTACTTGCATATAGCTAGGAGTCAACTATAAAATTGTAGTTTCAACTGGCGTGAGAGATGCCAGTAAGCCAAAGTCTAGACTTTCGACCCTCGCATTCTGCCAGAAAATGCCTCAGAATGCGTGGATCTTGTACATATTATTTTTAATAAAAGCTACTTGAATTTAGCGAGGAGTCAACTATAAATTGTAGTTGCAACTGGCGTGAGAGAATTTTGTAAGCCAAAGTCTAGACTTTCGACCCTCGCATTCTGACGAAAAATGCCTTACTGTGGCCGCCATCTTGTCGTGGACCCTAATACTTTTGAGTTTAAGGAGCGACATCTTTTCCTCAGCGTGGTCTTATGTGTATTATTTTATAAAAGCTACTTGAATTAGCTAGGAGTCAACTATAAAATTGTAGTTGCAACTGGCGTGAGAGATGCCAGTAAGCCAAAGTCTAGACTTTCGACCCTCGCATTCTGACGAAAAATGCCTTACTGTGGCCGCCATCTTGTCGTGGACCCTAATACTTTTGAGTTTAAGGAGCGACATCTTTTCCTCAGCGTGGGTCTTATGTGTATTATTATTATAAAAGCAACTTGTATATAGCTAGGAGTCAACTATAAAATTGTAGTTTCAACTGGCGTGAGAGATGCCAGTAAGCCAAAGTCTAGACTTTCGACCCTCGCATTCTGACGAAAAATGCCTTACTGTGGCCGCCATCTTGTCGTGGACCCTAATACTTTTGAGTTTAAGGAGCGACATCTTTTCCTCAGCGTGGGTCTTATGTGTATTATTTCTATAAATGCTACTTGCATATAGCTAGGAGTCAACTATAAAATTGTAGTTTCAACTGGCGTGAGGGAAGCCAGTAAGCCAAAGTCTAGACTTTCGACCTCGCATTCTGACGAAAAATGCCTTACTGTGGCCGCCATCTTGTCGTGGACCCTAATACTTTTGAGTTTAAGGAGCGACATCTTTTCCTCAGCGTGGGTCTTATGTGTATTATTTCTATAAATGCTACTTGCATATAGCTAGGAGTCAACTATAAAATTGTAGTTTCAACTGGCGTGAGGAGATGCCAGTAAGCCAAAGTCTAGACTTTCGACCCTCGCATTCTGCCAGAAAATGCCTCAGAATGCCTGGATCTTGTACATATTATTTTATAAAAGCTACTTGAATTTAGCGAGGAGTCAACTATAAAATTGTAGTTGCAACTGGCGTGAGAGAATTTTGTAAGCCAAAGTCTAGACTTTCGACCCTCGCATTCTGACGAAAAATGCCTTACTGTGGCCGCCATCTTGTCGTGGACCCTAATACTTTTGAGTTTAAGGAGCGACATCTTTTCCTCAGCGTGGATCTTATGTGTATTATTTTTATAAAAGCTACTTGTATATAGCTAGGAGTCAACTATAAAATTGTAGTTACAACTGGCGTGAGAGATGCCAGTAAGCCAAAGTCTAGACTTCGACCCTCGCATTCTGACGAAAAATGCCTTACTGTGGCCGCCATCTTGTCGTGGACCCTAATACTTTTGAGTTTAAGGAGCGACATCTTTTCCTCAGCGTGGGTCTTATGTGTATTATATTATATAAAAGCTACTTGCATATAGCTAGGAGTCAACTATAAAATTGTAGTTACAACTGGCGTGAGAGATGCCAGTAAGCCAAAGTCTAGACTTTCGACCCTCGCATTCTGACGAAAAATGCCTTACTGTGGCCGCCATCTTGTCGTGACCCTAATACTTTTGAGTTTAAGGAGCGACATCTTTTCCTCAGCGTGGGTCTTATGTGTATTATTTTATAAAAGCAACTTGTATATAGCTAGGAGTCAACTATAAAATTGTAGTTACAACTGGCGTGAGAGATGCCAGTAAGCCAAAGTCTAGACTTTCGACCCTCGCATTCTGACGAAAAATGCCTTACTGTGGCCGCCATCTTGTCGTGGACCCTAATACTTTTGAGTTTAAGGAGCGACATCTTTTCCTCAGCGTGGATCGTAAGTGTATTATTTTATAAAAGCAACTTGTATATAGCTAGGAGTCAACTATAAAATTGTAGTTTCAACTGGCGTGAGAGATGCCAGTAAGCCAAAGTCTAGACTTTCGACCCTCGCATTCTGCCGAGAAAATGCCTCAGAATGCGTGGATCTTGTCGTGGACCCTAATACTTTTGAGTTTAAGGAGCGACATCTTTTCCTCAGCGTGGTCTTATGTGTATTATTTCTTATAAAAGCTACTTGCATATAGCTAGGAGTCAACTATAAAATTGTAGTTACACTGGCGTGAAGATGCAGTAAGCCAAAGTCTAGACTTTCGACCCCGCATTCTGACGAAAAATGCCTTACTGTGGCCGCCATCTTGTCGTGACCCTAATACTTTTGAGTTTAAGGAGCGACATCTTTC
Source organism: Nasonia vitripennis (assembly GCF_009193385.2). Taxonomy (NCBI): domain Eukaryota; kingdom Metazoa; phylum Arthropoda; class Insecta; order Hymenoptera; family Pteromalidae; genus Nasonia; species Nasonia vitripennis. The sequence continues at coordinate 127,031 of NW_022279730.1, forward strand.
CTCAGCGTGGGTCTTATGTGTATTATTATTATAAAAGAAACTTGTATATAGCTAGGAGTCAACTATAAAATTGTAGTTTCAACTGCGTGAGAGATGCCAGTAAGCCAAAGTCTAGACTTTCGACCCTCGCATTCTGCCAGAAAATGCCTCAGAATGCGTGGATCTTGTACATATTATTTTTATAAAGCTACTTGAATTTAGCGAGGAGTCAACTATAAAATTGTAGTTGCAACTGGCGTGAGAGAATTTTGTAAGCCAAAGTCTAGACTTTCGACCCTCGCATTCTGACGAAAAATGCCTTACTGTGGCGCCATCTTGTCGTGGACCCTAATACTTTTGAGTTTAAGGAGCGACATCTTTTCCTCAGCGTGGGTCTTATGTGTATTATTTCTATAAAATGGTACTTGCATATAGCTAGGATCAACTATAAAATTGTAGTTTCAACTGGCGTGAGAGATGCCAGTAAGCCAAAGTCTAGACTTTCGACCCTCGCATTCTGCCAGAAAATGCCTTCAGAATGCGTGGAATCTTGTACATATTATTTTTATAAAAGCTACTTGAATTTTAGCGAGGATCAACTATAAAATTGTAGTTGCAACTGGCGTGAGAGAATTTATGTAAGCCAAAGTCTAGACTTTCGACCCTCGCATTCTGACGAAAAATGCCTTACTGTGGCCGCCATCTTGTCGTGGACCCTAATACTTTTGAGTTTAAGAGCGAGCATCTTTTTCCTCAGCGTGGTCTTATGTGTATTATTTCTATAAAAGCTACTTGAATTTAGCGAGGAGTCAACTATAAAATTGTAGTTGCAACTGGCGTGAGAGATTTTGTAAGCCAAAGTCTAGACTTTCGACCCTCGCATTCTGACGAAAATGCCTTACTGTGGCCGCCATCTTGTCGTGGACCCTAATACTTTTGAGTTTAAGGAGCGACATCTTTTCCTCAGCGTGGGATCGTAAGTGTATTATTTTTATAAATGAACTTGCATATAGCTAGGAGTCAACTATAAAATTGTAGTTACAACTGGCGTGAGAGATGCCAGTAAGCCAAAGTCTAGACTTTCGACCCTCGCATTCTGACGAAAAATGCTTACTGGGCCGCCATCTTGTCGTGGACCCTAATACTTTTGAGTTTAAGGGCGACATCTTTTCCTCAGCGTGGGTCTTATGTTTATTATTTCTATAAATGCTACTTGCATATAGCTAGGAGTCAACTATAAAAATTGTAGTTTCAACTGGCGTGAGGGAAGCCAGTAAGCCAAAGTCTAGACTTTCGACCCTCGCATTCTGACGAAAAATGCCTTACTGTGGCCGCCATCTTGTCGTGGACCCTAATACTTTTGAGTTTAAGGAGGCGACATCTTTTCCTCAGCGTGGGTCTTATGTGTATTATTTCTTTAAATGCTACTTGCATATAGCTAGGAGTCAACTATAAAATTGTAGTTTCAACTGGCGTGAGAGATGCCAGTAAGCCAAAGTCTAGACTTTCGACCCTCGCATTCTGACGAAAAATGCCTGTACTGTGGCCGCCATCTTGTCGTGGACCCTAATACTTTTGAGTTTAAGGAGCGACATCTTTTCCTCAGCGTGGGTCTTATGTGTATTATTTCTATAAATGCTACTTGCATATAGCTAGGAGTCAACTATAAAATTGTAGTTCAACTGGCGTGAGAGATGCCAGTAAGCCAAAGTCTAGACTTTCGACCCTTCGCATTCTGACCAAAATGCCTCAGAATGCGTGGATCTTGTACATATTATTTTTATAAAAGCTACTTGAATTTAGCGAGGAGTCAACTATATAAATTGTAGTTGCAACTGGCGTGAGAGAATTTTGTAAGCCAAAAGTCTAGACTTTCGACCCTCGCATTCTGACGAAAAATGCCTACTGTGGCCGCCATCTTGTCGTGGACCCTAATACTTTTGAGTTTAAGGAGCGACATCTTTCCTCAGCGTGCGGTCTTATGTGTATTATTTCTATAAAAGCTACTTGCATATAGCTAGGAGTCAACTATAAAATTGTAGTTACAACTGGCGTGAGAGATGCCAGTAAAGCCAAAGTCTAGACTTTCGACCCCCTCGCATTCTGACGAAAAAATTGCCTTACTGTGGCCGCCATCTTGTCGTGGACCCTATACTTTTGAGTTTAAGGGCGACATCTTTTCCTCAGCGTGGCTTATGTGTGTATTATTTCTATAAATGCTACTTGCATATAGCTAGGAGTCAACTATAAAATTGTAGTTTCAACTGGCGTGAGGAAGCCAGTAAGCCAAAGTCTAGACTTCGACCTTCGCATTCTTGACGAAACAACTGGCGTGAGAGAATTTTGTAAGCCAAAGTCTAGACTTTCGACCCTCGCATTCTGACGAAAAATGCCTTACTGTGGCCGCCATCTTGTCGTGGACCCTAATACTTTTGAGTTTAAGGAGCGACATCTTTTCCTCAGCGTGGGTCTTATGTGTATTATTTCTATAAATGCTACTTGCATATAGCTAGGAGTCAACTATAAAAATTGTAGTTTCAACTGGCGTGAGAGATGCCAGTAAGCCAAAGTCTAGACTTTCGACCCTCGCATTCTGCCAGAAAATGCCTCAGAATGCGTGGATCTTGTACATATTATTTTTATAAAAGCTACTTGAATTTAGCGAGGAGTCAACTATAAAATTGTAGTTGCAACTGGCGTGAGAGAATTTTGTAAGCCAAAGTCTAGACTTTCGACCCTCGCATTCTGACGAAAAATGCCTTACTGTGGCCGCCATCTTGTCGTGGACCCTAATACTTTTGAGTTTAAGGAGCGACATCTTTTCCTCAGCGTGGGTCTTATGTGTATTATTTCTATAAATGCTACTTGCATATAGCTAGGAGTCAACTATAAAATTGTAGTTTCAACTGGCGTGAGAGATGCCAGTAAGCCAAAGTCTAGACTTTCGACCCTCGCATTCTGACGAAAAATGCCTTACTGTGGCCGCCATCTTGTCGTGGACCCTAATACTTTTGAGTTTAAGGAGCGACATCTTTTCCTCAGCGTGGGTCTTATGTGTATTATTTCTATAAATGCTACTTGCATATAGCTAGGAGTCAACTATAAAATTGTAGTTTCAACTGGCGTGAGAGATGCCAGTAAGCCAAAGTCTAGACTTTCGACCCTCGCATTCTGACGAAAAATGCCTTACTGTGGCCGCCATCTTGTCGTGGACCCTAATACTTTTGAGTTTAAGGAGCGACATCTTTTCCTCAGCGTGGGTCTTATGTGTATTATTAACTGGCGTGAGAGATGCCAGTAAGCCAAAGTCTAGACTTTCGACCCTCGCATTCTGACGAAAAATGCCTTACTGTGGCCGCCATCTTTGTCGTGGACCCTAATACTTTTGAGTTTAAGGAGCGACATTTTTCCTCAGCGTGGGTCTCTATGTGTATTATTTCTATAAATGCTACTTGCATATAGCTAGGAGTCAACTATAAATTGTAGTTTCAACTGGCGTGAGAGATGCCAGTAGCCAAAGTCTAGACTTTCGACCCTCGCATTCTGACGAAAAATGCCTTACTGTGGCCGCCATCTTGTCGTGGACCCTAATACTTTTGAGTTTAAGGAGCGACATCTTTTCCTCAGCGTGGTCTTATGTGTATTATTTTATAAATGCTACTTGCATATAGCTAGGAGTCAACTATAAAATTGTAGTTTCAACTGGCGTGAGGGATGCCAGTAAGCCAAAGTCTAGACTTTCGACCTCGCATTCTGACGAAAAATGCCTTACTGTGGCCGCCATCTTGTCGTGGACCCTAATACTTTTGAGTTTAAGGAGCGACATCTTTCCTCAGCGTGGGTCTTATGTGTATTATTTCTATAAATGCTACTTGCATATAGCTAGGAGTCAACTATAAAATTGTAGTTTCAACTGGCGTGAGAAGCCAGTAAGCCAAAGTCTAGACTTTCGACCCTCGCATTCTGACGAAAATGCCTACTGTGCCGCCATCTTGTCGTGGACCCTAATACTTTTGAGTTTAAGGGCGACATCTTTTCCTCAGCGTGGGTCTTATGTGTATTATTTTATAAAGCTACTTGATATAGCTAGGAGTCAACTATAAATTGTAGTTCAACTGGCGTGAGAGATGCCAGTAAGCCAAGTCTAGACTTTCGACCTCGCATTCTGACGAAAATGCCTTACTGGCCGCCATCTTGTCGTGGACCCTAATACTTTTGAGTTTAAGGAGCGACTCTTTTCCTCAGCGTGGGTCTTATGTGTATTATTTCTATAAATGCTACTTGCATATAGCTAGGAGTCAACTATAAAATTGTAGTTTCAACTGGCGTGAGGGAGCAGTAAGCCAAAGTCTAGACTTTCGACCCTCGCATTCTGACGAAAAATGCCTTACTGTGGCCGCCATCTTGTCGTGGACCCTAATACTTTTGAGTTTAAGGGCGACATCTTTTCCTCAGCGTGGGTCTTATGTGTATTATTTCTATAAATGCTACTTGCATATAGCTAGGAGTCAACTATAAAATTGTAGTTTCAACTGGCGTGAGAGAATGCCAGTAAGCCAAAGTCTAGACTTTCGACCCTCGCATTCTGACGAAAAATGCCTTACTGTGGCCGCCATCTTGTCGTGGACCCTAATACTTTTGAGTTTAAGGAGCGACATCTTTTCCTCAGCGTGGGTCTTATGTGTATTATTTCTATAAATGCTACTTGCATATAGCTAGGAGTCAACTATAAAATTGTAGTTTCAACTGGCGTGAGAGATGCCAGTAAGCCAAAGTCTAGACTTTCGACCCTCGCATTCTGACGAAAAATGCCTTACTGTGGCCGCCATCTTGTCGTGGACCCTAATACTTTTGAGTTTAAGGAGCGACATCTTTTCCTCAGCGTGGGTCTTATGTGTATTATTTCTATAAATGCTACTTGCATATAGCTAGGAGTCAACTATAAAATTGTAGTTTCAACTGGCGTGAGGAAGCCAGTAAGCCAAAGTCTAGACTTTCGACCCTCGCATTCTGACGAAAAATGCCTTACTGTGGCCGCCATCTTGTCGTGGACCCTAATACTTTTGAGTTTAAGGAGCGACATCTTTTCCTCAGCGTGGGTCTTATGTGTATTATTTCTATAAATGCTACTTGCATATAGCTAGGAGTCAACTATAAAATTGTAGTTTCAACTGGCGTGAGAGATGCCAGTAAGCCAAAGTCTAGACTTTCGACCCTCGCATTCTGACGAAAAATGCCTTACTGTGGCCGCCATCTTGTCGTGGACCCTAATACTTTTGAGTTTAAGGAGCGACATCTTTTCCTCAGCGTGGGTCTTATGTGTATTATTTCTATAAATGCTACTTGCATATAGCTAGGAGTCAACTATAAAATTGTAGTTTCAACTGGCGTGAGAGATGCCAGTAAGCCAAAGTCTAGACTTTCGACCCTCGCATTCTGACGAAAAATGCCTTACTGTGGCCGCCATCTTGTCGTGGACCCTAATACTTTTGAGTTTAAGGAGCGACATCTTTTCCTCAGCGTGGGTCTTATGTGTATTATTTCTATAAATGCTACTTGCATATAGCTAGGAGTCAACTATAAAATTGTAGTTTCAACTGGCGTGAGAGATGCCAGTAAGCCAAAGTCTAGACTTTCGACCCTCGCATTCTGACGAAAAATGCCTTACTGTGGCCGCCATCTTGTCGTGGACCCTAATACTTTTGAGTTTAAGGAGCGACATCTTTTCCTCAGCGTGGGTCTTATGTGTATTATTTCTATAAATGCTACTTGCATATAGCTAGGAGTCAACTATAAAATTGTAGTTTCAACTGGCGTGAGAGATGCCAGTAAGCCAAAGTCTAGACTTTCGACCCTCGCATTCTGACGAAAAATGCCTTACTGTGGCCGCCATCTTGTCGTGGACCCTAATACTTTTGAGTTTAAGGAGCGACATCTTTTCCTCAGCGTGGGTCTTATGTGTATTATTTCTATAAATGCTACTTGCATATAGCTAGGAGTCAACTATAAAATTGTAGTTTCAACTGGCGTGAGAGATGCCAGTAAGCCAAAGTCTAGACTTTCGACCCTCGCATTCTGACGAAAAATGCCTTACTGTGGCCGCCATCTTGTCGTGGACCCTAATACTTTTGAGTTTAAGGAGCGACATCTTTTCCTCAGCGTGGGTCTTATGTGTATTATTTCTATAAATGCTACTTGCATATAGCTAGGAGTCAACTATAAAATTGTAGTTTCAACTGGCGTGAGAGATGCCAGTAAGCCAAAGTCTAGACTTTCGACCCTCGCATTCTGACGAAAAATGCCTTACTGTGGCCGCCATCTTGTCGTGGACCCTAATACTTTTGAGTTTAAGGAGCGACATCTTTTCCTCAGCGTGGGTCTTATGTGTATTATTTCTATAAATGCTACTTGCATATAGCTAGGAGTCAACTATAAAATTGTAGTTTCAACTGGCGTGAGAGATGCCAGTAAGCCAAAGTCTAGACTTTCGACCCTCGCATTCTGACGAAAAATGCCTTACTGTGGCCGCCATCTTGTCGTGGACCCTAATACTTTTGAGTTTAAGGGCGACATCTTTTCCTCAGCGTGGGTCTTATGTGTATTATTTCTATAAATGCTACTTGCATATAGCTAGGAGTCAACTATAAAATTGTAGTTTCAACTGGCGTGAGAGATGCCAGTAAGCCAAAGTCTAGACTTTCGACCTCGCATTCTGCAAAATGCCTCGATGCGTGGATCTTGTACATATTATTTTTATAAAGCTACTTGAATAGCAGGAGTCAACTATAAAATTGTAGTTTCAACTGGCGTGAGAGAAGTAAGCCAAAGTCTAGACTTTCGACCCTCGCATTCTGACGAAAAATGCCTTACTGTGGCCGCCATCTTGTCGTGGACCCTAATACTTTTGAGTTTAAGGAGCGACATCTTTTCCTCAGCGTGGGTCTTATGTGTATTATTTCTATAAATGCTACTTGCATATAGCTAGGAGTCAACTATAAAATTGTAGTTTCAACTGGCGTGAGAGATGCCAGTAAGCCAAAGTCTAGACTTTCGACCCTCGCATTCTGACGAAAAATGCCTTACTGTGGCCGCCATCTTGTCGTGGACCCTAATACTTTTGAGTTTAAGGAGCGACATCTTTTCCTCAGCGTGGGTCTTATGTGTATTATTTCTATAAATGCTACTTGCATATAGCTAGGAGTCAACTATAAAATTGTAGTTTCAACTGGCGTGAGAGATGCCAGTAAGCCAAAGTCTAGACTTTCGACCCTCGCATTCTGACGAAAAATGCCTTACTGTGGCCGCCATCTTGTCGTGGACCCTAATACTTTTGAGTTTAAGGAGCGACATCTTTTCCTCAGCGTGGGTCTTATGTGTATTATTTTATAAATGCTACTTGCATATAGCTAGGAGTCAACTATAAAATTGTAGTTTCAACTGGCGTGAGAGATGCCAGTAAGCCAAAGTCTAGACTTTCGACCCTCGCATTCTGACGAAAAATGCCTTACTGTGGCCGCCATCTTGTCGTGGACCCTAATACTTTTGAGTTTAAGGAGCGACATCTTTTCCTCAGCGTGGGTCTTATGTGTATTATTTCTATAAATGCTACTTGCATATAGCTAGGAGTCAACTATAAAATTGTAGTTTCAACTGGCGTGAGAGATGCCAGTAAGCCAAAGTCTAGACTTTCGACCCTCGCATTCTGACGAAAAATGCCTTACTGTGGCCGCCATCTTGTCGTGGACCCTAATACTTTTGAGTTTAAGGAGCGACATCTTTTCCTCAGCGTGGGTCTTATGTGTATTATTTCTATAAATGCTACTTGCATATAGCTAGGAGTCAACTATAAAATTGTAGTTTCAACTGGCGTGAGAGATGCCAGTAAGCCAAAGTCTAGACTTTCGACCCTCGCATTCTGACGAAAAATGCCTTACTGTGGCCGCCATCTTGTCGTGGACCCTAATACTTTTGAGTTTAAGGAGCGACATCTTTTCCTCAGCGTGGGTCTTATGTGTATTATTTCTATAAATGCTACTTGCATATAGCTAGGAGTCAACTATAAAATTGTAGTTTCAACTGGCGTGAGAGATGCCAGTAAGCCAAAGTCTAGACTTTCGACCCTCGCATTCTGACGAAAAATGCCTTACTGTGGCCGCCATCTTGTCGTGGACCCTAATACTTTTGAGTTTAAGGAGCGACATCTTTTCCTCAGCGTGGGTCTTATGTGTATTATTTCTATAAATGCTACTTGCATATAGCTAGGAGTCAACTATAAAATTGTAGTTTCAACTGGCGTGAGAGATGCCAGTAAGCCAAAGTCTAGACTTTCGACCCTCGCATTCTGACGAAAAATGCCTTACTGTGGCCGCCATCTTGTCGTGGACCCTAATACTTTTGAGTTTAAGGAGCGACATCTTTTCCTCAGCGTGGGTCTTATGTGTATTATTTCTATAAATGCTACTTGCATATAGCTAGGAGTCAACTATAAAATTGTAGTTTCAACTGGCGTGAGAGATGCCAGTAAGCCAAAGTCTAGACTTTCGACCCTCGCATTCTGACGAAAAATGCCTTACTGTGGCCGCCATCTTGTCGTGGACCCTAATACTTTTGAGTTTAAGGAGCGACATCTTTTCCTCAGCGTGGGTCTTATGTGTATTATTTCTATAAATGCTACTTGCATATAGCTAGGAGTCAACTATAAAATTGTAGTTTCAACTGGCGTGAGAGATGCCAGTAAGCCAAAGTCTAGACTTTCGACCCTCGCATTCTGACGAAAAATGCCTTACTGTGGCCGCCATCTTGTCGTGGACCCTAATACTTTTGAGTTTAAGGAGCGACATCTTTTCCTCAGCGTGGGTCTTATGTGTATTATTTCTATAAATGCTACTTGCATATAGCTAGGAGTCAACTATAAAATTGTAGTTTCAACTGGCGTGAGAGAAGCCAGTAAGCCAAAGTCTAGACTTTCGACCCTCGCATTCTGACGAAAAATGCCTTACTGTGGCCGCCATCTTGTCGTGGACCCTAATACTTTTGAGTTTAAGGAGCGACATCTTTTCCTCAGCGTGGGTCTTATGTGTATTATTTCTATAAATGCTACTTGCATATAGCTAGGAGTCAACTATAAAATTGTAGTTTCAACTGGCGTGAGAGATGCCAGTAAGCCAAAGTCTAGACTTTCGACCCTCGCATTCTGACGAAAAATGCCTTACTGTGGCCGCCATCTTGTCGTGGACCCTAATACTTTTGAGTTTAAGGAGCGACATCTTTTCCTCAGCGTGGGTCTTATGTGTATTATTTCTATAAATGCTACTTGCATATAGCTAGGAGTCAACTATAAAATTGTAGTTTCAACTGGCGTGAGGGATGCCAGTAAGCCAAAGTCTAGACTTTCGACCCTCGCATTCTGACGAAAAATGCCTTACTGTGGCCGCCATCTTGTCGTGGACCCTAATACTTTTGAGTTTAAGGAGCGACATCTTTTCCTCAGCGTGGGTCTTATGTGTATTATTTCTATAAATGCTACTTGCATATAGCTAGGAGTCAACTATAAAATTGTAGTTTCAACTGGCGTGAGAGATGCCAGTAAGCCAAAGTCTAGACTTTCGACCCTCGCATTCTGACGAAAAATGCCTTACTGTGGCCGCCATCTTGTCGTGGACCCTAATACTTTTGAGTTTAAGGAGCGACATCTTTTCCTCAGCGTGGGTCTTATGTGTATTATTTCTATAAATGCTACTTGCATATAGCTAGGAGTCAACTATAAAATTGTAGTTTCAACTGGCGTGAGAGATGCCAGTAAGCCAAAGTCTAGACTTTCGACCCTCGCATTCTGACGAAAAATGCCTTACTGTGGCCGCCATCTTGTCGTGGACCCTAATACTTTTGAGTTTAAGGAGCGACATCTTTTCCTCAGCGTGGGTCTTATGTGTATTATTTCTATAAATGCTACTTGCATATAGCTAGGAGTCAACTATAAAATTGTAGTTTCAACTGGCGTGAGAGATGCCAGTAAGCCAAAGTCTAGACTTTCGACCCTCGCATTCTGAGAAAATGCCTCAGAATGCGTGGATCTTGTACATATTATTTTTATAAAAGCTACTTGAATAGCAGGAGTCAACTATAAAATTGTAGTTCAACTGGCGTGAGAGAAGTAAGCCAAAGTCTAGACTTTCGACCCTCGCATTCTGACGAAAAATGCCTTACTGTGGCCGCCATCTTGTCGTGGACCCTAATACTTTTGAGTTTAAGGAGCGACATCTTTTCCTCAGCGTGGGTCTTATGTGTATTATTTCTATAAATGCTACTTGCATATAGCTAGGAGTCAACTATAAAATTGTAGTTTCAACTGGCGTGAGAGATGCCAGTAAGCCAAAGTCTAGACTTTCGACCCTCGCATTCTGACGAAAAATGCCTTACTGTGGCCGCCATCTTGTCGTGGACCCTAATACTTTTGAGTTTAAGGAGCGACATCTTTTCCTCAGCGTGGGTCTTATGTGTATTATTTCTATAAATGCTACTTGCATATAGCTAGGAGTCAACTATAAAATTGTAGTTTCAACTGGCGTGAGAGATGCCAGTAAGCCAAAGTCTAGACTTTCGACCCTCGCATTCTGACGAAAAATGCCTTACTGTGGCCGCCATCTTGTCGTGGACCCTAATACTTTTGAGTTTAAGGAGCGACATCTTTTCCTCAGCGTGGGTCTTATGTGTATTATTTCTATAAATGCTACTTGCATATAGCTAGGAGTCAACTATAAAATTGTAGTTTCAACTGGCGTGAGAGATGCCAGTAAGCCAAAGTCTAGACTTTCGACCCTCGCATTCTGACGAAAAATGCCTTACTGTGGCCGCCATCTTGTCGTGGACCCTAATACTTTTGAGTTTAAGGAGCGACATCTTTTCCTCAGCGTGGGTCTTATGTGTATTATTTCTATAAATGCTACTTGCATATAGCTAGGAGTCAACTATAAAATTGTAGTTTCAACTGGCGTGAGAGATGCCAGTAAGCCAAAGTCTAGACTTTCGACCCTCGCATTCTGACGAAAAATGCCTTACTGTGGCCGCCATCTTGTCGTGGACCCTAATACTTTTGAGTTTAAGGAGCGACATCTTTTCCTCAGCGTGGGTCTTATGTGTATTATTTCTATAAATGCTACTTGCATATAGCTAGGAGTCAACTATAAAATTGTAGTTTCAACTGGCGTGAGAGATGCCAGTAAGCCAAAGTCTAGACTTTCGACCCTCGCATTCTGACGAAAAATGCCTTACTGTGGCCGCCATCTTGTCGTGGACCCTAATACTTTTGAGTTTAAGGAGCGACATCTTTTCCTCAGCGTGGGTCTTATGTGTATTATTTCTATAAATGCTACTTGCATATAGCTAGGAGTCAACTATAAAATTGTAGTTTCAACTGGCGTGAGAGATGCCAGTAAGCCAAAGTCTAGACTTTCGACCCTCGCATTCTGACGAAAAATGCCTTACTGTGGCCGCCATCTTGTCGTGGACCCTAATACTTTTGAGTTTAAGGAGCGACATCTTTTCCTCAGCGTGGGTCTTATGTGTATTATTTCTATAAATGCTACTTGCATATAGCTAGGAGTCAACTATAAAATTGTAGTTTCAACTGGCGTGAGAGATGCCAGTAAGCCAAAGTCTAGACTTTCGACCCTCGCATTCTGACGAAAAATGCCTTACTGTGGCCGCCATCTTGTCGTGGACCCTAATACTTTTGAGTTTAAGGAGCGACATCTTTTCCTCAGCGTGGGTCTTATGTGTATTATTTCTATAAATGCTACTTGCATATAGCTAGGAGTCAACTATAAAATTGTAGTTTCAACTGGCGTGAGAGATGCCAGTAAGCCAAAGTCTAGACTTTCGACCCTCGCATTCTGACGAAAAATGCCTTACTGTGGCCGCCATCTTGTCGTGGACCCTAATACTTTTGAGTTTAAGGAGCGACATCTTTTCCTCAGCGTGGGTCTTATGTGTATTATTTCTATAAATGCTACTTGCATATAGCTAGGAGTCAACTATAAAATTGTAGTTTCAACTGGCGTGAGAGATGCCAGTAAGCCAAAGTCTAGACTTTCGACCCTCGCATTCTGACGAAAAATGCCTTACTGTGGCCGCCATCTTGTCGTGGACCCTAATACTTTTGAGTTTAAGGAGCGACATCTTTTCCTCAGCGTGGGTCTTATGTGTATTATTTCTATAAATGCTACTTGCATATAGCTAGGAGTCAACTATAAAATTGTAGTTTCAACTGGCGTGAGAGATGCCAGTAAGCCAAAGTCTAGACTTTCGACCCTCGCATTCTGACGAAAAATGCCTTACTGTGGCCGCCATCTTGTCGTGGACCCTAATACTTTTGAGTTTAAGGAGCGACATCTTTTCCTCAGCGTGGGTCTTATGTGTATTATTTCTATAAATGCTACTTGCATATAGCTAGGAGTCAACTATAAAATTGTAGTTTCAACTGGCGTGAGAGATGCCAGTAAGCCAAAGTCTAGACTTTCGACCCTCGCATTCTGACGAAAAATGCCTTACTGTGGCCGCCATCTTGTCGTGGACCCTAATACTTTTGAGTTTAAGGAGCGACATCTTTTCCTCAGCGTGGGTCTTATGTGTATTATTTCTATAAATGCTACTTGCATATAGCTAGGAGTCAACTATAAAATTGTAGTTTCAACTGGCGTGAGAGATGCCAGTAAGCCAAAGTCTAGACTTTCGACCCTCGCATTCTGACGAAAAATGCCTTACTGTGGCCGCCATCTTGTCGTGGACCCTAATACTTTTGAGTTTAAGGAGCGACATCTTTTCCTCAGCGTGGGTCTTATGTGTATTATTTCTATAAATGCTACTTGCATATAGCTAGGAGTCAACTATAAAATTGTAGTTTCAACTGGCGTGAGAGATGCCAGTAAGCCAAAGTCTAGACTTTCGACCCTCGCATTCTGACGAAAAATGCCTTACTGTGGCCGCCATCTTGTCGTGGACCCTAATACTTTTGAGTTTAAGGAGCGACATCTTTTCCTCAGCGTGGGTCTTATGTGTATTATTTCTATAAATGCTACTTGCATATAGCTAGGAGTCAACTATAAAATTGTAGTTTCAACTGGCGTGAGAGATGCCAGTAAGCCAAAGTCTAGACTTTCGACCCTCGCATTCTGACGAAAAATGCCTTACTGTGGCCGCCATCTTGTCGTGGACCCTAATACTTTTGAGTTTAAGGAGCGACATCTTTTCCTCAGCGTGGGTCTTATGTGTATTATTTCTATAAATGCTACTTGCATATAGCTAGGAGTCAACTATAAAATTGTAGTTTCAACTGGCGTGAGAGATGCCAGTAAGCCAAAGTCTAGACTTTCGACCCTCGCATTCTGACGAAAAATGCCTTACTGTGGCCGCCATCTTGTCGTGGACCCTAATACTTTTGAGTTTAAGGAGCGACATCTTTTCCTCAGCGTGGGTCTTATGTGTATTATTTCTATAAATGCTACTTGCATATAGCTAGGAGTCAACTATAAAATTGTAGTTTCAACTGGCGTGAGAGATGCCAGTAAGCCAAAGTCTAGACTTTCGACCCTCGCATTCTGACGAAAAATGCCTTACTGTGGCCGCCATCTTGTCGTGGACCCTAATACTTTTGAGTTTAAGGAGCGACATCTTTTCCTCAGCGTGGGTCTTATGTGTATTATTTCTATAAATGCTACTTGCATATAGCTAGGAGTCAACTATAAAATTGTAGTTTCAACTGGCGTGAGAGATGCCAGTAAGCCAAAGTCTAGACTTTCGACCCTCGCATTCTGACGAAAAATGCCTTACTGTGGCCGCCATCTTGTCGTGGACCCTAATACTTTTGAGTTTAAGGAGCGACATCTTTTCCTCAGCGTGGGTCTTATGTGTATTATTTCTATAAATGCTACTTGCATATAGCTAGGAGTCAACTATAAAATTGTAGTTTCAACTGGCGTGAGAGATGCCAGTAAGCCAAAGTCTAGACTTTCGACCCTCGCATTCTGACGAAAAATGCCTTACTGTGGCCGCCATCTTGTCGTGGACCCTAATACTTTTGAGTTTAAGGAGCGACATCTTTTCCTCAGCGTGGGTCTTATGTGTATTATTTCTATAAATGCTACTTGCATATAGCTAGGAGTCAACTATAAAATTGTAGTTTCAACTGGCGTGAGAGATGCCAGTAAGCCAAAGTCTAGACTTTCGACCCTCGCATTCTGACGAAAAATGCCTTACTGTGGCCGCCATCTTGTCGTGGACCCTAATACTTTTGAGTTTAAGGAGCGACATCTTTTCCTCAGCGTGGGTCTTATGTGTATTATTTCTATAAATGCTACTTGCATATAGCTAGGAGTCAACTATAAAATTGTAGTTTCAACTGGCGTGAGAGATGCCAGTAAGCCAAAGTCTAGACTTTCGACCCTCGCATTCTGACGAAAAATGCCTTACTGTGGCCGCCATCTTGTCGTGGACCCTAATACTTTTGAGTTTAAGGAGCGACATCTTTTCCTCAGCGTGGGTCTTATGTGTATTATTTCTATAAATGCTACTTGCATATAGCTAGGAGTCAACTATAAAATTGTAGTTTCAACTGGCGTGAGAGATGCCAGTAAGCCAAAGTCTAGACTTTCGACCCTCGCATTCTGACGAAAAATGCCTTACTGTGGCCGCCATCTTGTCGTGGACCCTAATACTTTTGAGTTTAAGGAGCGACATCTTTTCCTCAGCGTGGGTCTTATGTGTATTATTTCTATAAATGCTACTTGCATATAGCTAGGAGTCAACTATAAAATTGTAGTTTCAACTGGCGTGAGAGATGCCAGTAAGCCAAAGTCTAGACTTTCGACCCTCGCATTCTGACGAAAAATGCCTTACTGTGGCCGCCATCTTGTCGTGGACCCTAATACTTTTGAGTTTAAGGAGCGACATCTTTTCCTCAGCGTGGGTCTTATGTGTATTATTTCTATAAATGCTACTTGCATATAGCTAGGAGTCAACTATAAAATTGTAGTTTCAACTGGCGTGAGAGATGCCAGTAAGCCAAAGTCTAGACTTTCGACCCTCGCATTCTGACGAAAAATGCCTTACTGTGGCCGCCATCTTGTCGTGGACCCTAATACTTTTGAGTTTAAGGAGCGACATCTTTTCCTCAGCGTGGGTCTTATGTGTATTATTTCTATAAATGCTACTTGCATATAGCTAGGAGTCAACTATAAAATTGTAGTTTCAACTGGCGTGAGAGATGCCAGTAAGCCAAAGTCTAGACTTTCGACCCTCGCATTCTGACGAAAAATGCCTTACTGTGGCCGCCATCTTGTCGTGGACCCTAATACTTTTGAGTTTAAGGAGCGACATCTTTTCCTCAGCGTGGGTCTTATGTGTATTATTTCTATAAATGCTACTTGCATATAGCTAGGAGTCAACTATAAAATTGTAGTTTCAACTGGCGTGAGAGATGCCAGTAAGCCAAAGTCTAGACTTTCGACCCTCGCATTCTGACGAAAAATGCCTTACTGTGGCCGCCATCTTGTCGTGGACCCTAATACTTTTGAGTTTAAGGAGCGACATCTTTTCCTCAGCGTGGGTCTTATGTGTATTATTTCTATAAATGCTACTTGCATATAGCTAGGAGTCAACTATAAAATTGTAGTTTCAACTGGCGTGAGAGATGCCAGTAAGCCAAAGTCTAGACTTTCGACCCTCGCATTCTGACGAAAAATGCCTTACTGTGGCCGCCATCTTGTCGTGGACCCTAATACTTTTGAGTTTAAGGAGCGACATCTTTTCCTCAGCGTGGGTCTTATGTGTATTATTTCTATAAATGCTACTTGCATATAGCTAGGAGTCAACTATAAAATTGTAGTTTCAACTGGCGTGAGAGATGCCAGTAAGCCAAAGTCTAGACTTTCGACCCTCGCATTCTGACGAAAAATGCCTTACTGTGGCCGCCATCTTGTCGTGGACCCTAATACTTTTGAGTTTAAGGAGCGACATCTTTTCCTCAGCGTGGGTCTTATGTGTATTATTTCTATAAATGCTACTTGCATATAGCTAGGAGTCAACTATAAAATTGTAGTTTCAACTGGCGTGAGAGATGCCAGTAAGCCAAAGTCTAGACTTTCGACCCTCGCATTCTGACGAAAAATGCCTTACTGTGGCCGCCATCTTGTCGTGGACCCTAATACTTTTGAGTTTAAGGAGCGACATCTTTTCCTCAGCGTGGGTCTTATGTGTATTATTTCTATAAATGCTACTTGCATATAGCTAGGAGTCAACTATAAAATTGTAGTTTCAACTGGCGTGAGAGATGCCAGTAAGCCAAAGTCTAGACTTTCGACCCTCGCATTCTGACGAAAAATGCCTTACTGTGGCCGCCATCTTGTCGTGGACCCTAATACTTTTGAGTTTAAGGAGCGACATCTTTTCCTCAGCGTGGGTCTTATGTGTATTATTTCTATAAATGCTACTTGCATATAGCTAGGAGTCAACTATAAAATTGTAGTTTCAACTGGCGTGAGAGATGCCAGTAAGCCAAAGTCTAGACTTTCGACCCTCGCATTCTGACGAAAAATGCCTTACTGTGGCCGCCATCTTGTCGTGGACCCTAATACTTTTGAGTTTAAGGAGCGACATCTTTTCCTCAGCGTGGGTCTTATGTGTATTATTTCTATAAATGCTACTTGCATATAGCTAGGAGTCAACTATAAAATTGTAGTTTCAACTGGCGTGAGAGATGCCAGTAAGCCAAAGTCTAGACTTTCGACCCTCGCATTCTGACGAAAAATGCCTTACTGTGGCCGCCATCTTGTCGTGGACCCTAATACTTTTGAGTTTAAGGAGCGACATCTTTTCCTCAGCGTGGGTCTTATGTGTATTATTTCTATAAATGCTACTTGCATATAGCTAGGAGTCAACTATAAAATTGTAGTTTCAACTGGCGTGAGAGATGCCAGTAAGCCAAAGTCTAGACTTTCGACCCTCGCATTCTGACGAAAAATGCCTTACTGTGGCCGCCATCTTGTCGTGGACCCTAATACTTTTGAGTTTAAGGAGCGACATCTTTTCCTCAGCGTGGGTCTTATGTGTATTATTTCTATAAATGCTACTTGCATATAGCTAGGAGTCAACTATAAAATTGTAGTTTCAACTGGCGTGAGAGATGCCAGTAAGCCAAAGTCTAGACTTTCGACCCTCGCATTCTGACGAAAAATGCCTTACTGTGGCCGCCATCTTGTCGTGGACCCTAATACTTTTGAGTTTAAGGAGCGACATCTTTTCCTCAGCGTGGGTCTTATGTGTATTATTTCTATAAATGCTACTTGCATATAGCTAGGAGTCAACTATAAAATTGTAGTTTCAACTGGCGTGAGAGATGCCAGTAAGCCAAAGTCTAGACTTTCGACCCTCGCATTCTGACGAAAAATGCCTTACTGTGGCCGCCATCTTGTCGTGGACCCTAATACTTTTGAGTTTAAGGAGCGACATCTTTTCCTCAGCGTGGGTCTTATGTGTATTATTTCTATAAATGCTACTTGCATATAGCTAGGAGTCAACTATAAAATTGTAGTTTCAACTGGCGTGAGAGATGCCAGTAAGCCAAAGTCTAGACTTTCGACCCTCGCATTCTGACGAAAAATGCCTTACTGTGGCCGCCATCTTGTCGTGGACCCTAATACTTTTGAGTTTAAGGGCGACATCTTTTCCTCAGCGTGGGTCTTATGTGTATTATTTCTATAAATGCTACTTGCATATAGCTAGGAGTCAACTATAAAATTGTAGTTTCAACTGGCGTGAGAGATGCCAGTAAGCCAAAGTCTAGACTTTCGACCCTCGCATTCTGACGAAAAATGCCTTACTGTGGCCGCCATCTTGTCGTGGACCCTAATACTTTTGAGTTTAAGGAGCGACATCTTTTCCTCAGCGTGGGTCTTATGTGTATTATTTCTATAAATGCTACTTGCATATAGCTAGGAGTCAACTATAAAATTGTAGTTTCAACTGGCGTGAGAGATGCCAGTAAGCCAAAGTCTAGACTTTCGACCCTCGCATTCTGACGAAAAATGCCTTACTGTGGCCGCCATCTTGTCGTGGACCCTAATACTTTTGAGTTTAAGGAGCGACATCTTTTCCTCAGCGTGGGTCTTATGTGTATTATTTCTATAAATGCTACTTGCATATAGCTAGGAGTCAACTATAAAATTGTAGTTTCAACTGGCGTGAGAGATGCCAGTAAGCCAAAGTCTAGACTTTCGACCCTCGCATTCTGACGAAAAATGTATATAGCTAGGAGTCAACTATAAAATTGTAGTTTCAACTGGCGTGAGAGATGCCAGTAAGCCAAAGTCTAGACTTTCGACCCTCGCATTCTGACGAAAAATGCCTTACTGTGGCCGCCATCTTGTCGTGGACCCTAATACTTTTGAGTTTAAGGAGCGACATCTTTTCCTCAGCGTGGGTCTTATGTGTATTATTTCTATAAATGCTACTTGCATATAGCTAGGAGTCAACTATAAAATTGTAGTTTCAACTGGCGTGAGAGATGCCAGTAAGCCAAAGTCTAGACTTTCGACCCTCGCATTCTGACGAAAAATGCCTTACTGTGGCCGCCATCTTGTCGTGGACCCTAATACTTTTGAGTTTAAGGAGCGACATCTTTTCCTCAGCGTGGGTCTTATGTGTATTATTTCTATAAATGCTACTTGCATATAGCTAGGAGTCAACTATAAAATTGTAGTTTCAACTGGCGTGAGAGATGCCAGTAAGCCAAAGTCTAGACTTTCGACCCTCGCATTCTGACGAAAAATGCCTTACTGTGGCCGCCATCTTGTCGTGGACCCTAATACTTTTGAGTTTAAGGAGCGACATCTTTTCCTCAGCGTGGGTCTTATGTGTATTATTTCTATAAATGCTACTTGCATATAGCTAGGAGTCAACTATAAAATTGTAGTTTCAACTGGCGTGAGAGATGCCAGTAAGCCAAAGTCTAGACTTTCGACCCTCGCATTCTGACGAAAAATGCCTTACTGTGGCCGCCATCTTGTCGTGGACCCTAATACTTTTGAGTTTAAGGAGCGACATCTTTTCCTCAGCGTGGGTCTTATGTGTATTATTTCTATAAATGCTACTTGCATATAGCTAGGAGTCAACTATAAAATTGTAGTTTCAACTGGCGTGAGAGATGCCAGTAAGCCAAAGTCTAGACTTTCGACCCTCGCATTCTGACGAAAAATGCCTTACTGTGGCCGCCATCTTGTCGTGGACCCTAATACTTTTGAGTTTAAGGAGCGACATCTTTTCCTCAGCGTGGGTCTTATGTGTATTATTTCTATAAATGCTACTTGCATATAGCTAGGAGTCAACTATAAAATTGTAGTTTCAACTGGCGTGAGAGATGCCAGTAAGCCAAAGTCTAGACTTTCGACCCTCGCATTCTGACGAAAAATGCCTTACTGTGGCCGCCATCTTGTCGTGGACCCTAATACTTTTGAGTTTAAGGAGCGACATCTTTTCCTCAGCGTGGGTCTTATGTGTATTATTTCTATAAATGCTACTTGCATATAGCTAGGAGTCAACTATAAAATTGTAGTTTCAACTGGCGTGAGAGATGCCAGTAAGCCAAAGTCTAGACTTTCGACCCTCGCATTCTGACGAAAAATGCCTTACTGTGGCCGCCATCTTGTCGTGGACCCTAATACTTTTGAGTTTAAGGAGCGACATCTTTTCCTCAGCGTGGGTCTTATGTGTATTATTTCTATAAATGCTACTTGCATATAGCTAGGAGTCAACTATAAAATTGTAGTTTCAACTGGCGTGAGAGATGCCAGTAAGCCAAAGTCTAGACTTTCGACCCTCGCATTCTGACGAAAAATGCCTTACTGTGGCCGCCATCTTGTCGTGGACCCTAATACTTTTGAGTTTAAGGAGCGACATCTTTTCCTCAGCGTGGGTCTTATGTGTATTATTTCTATAAATGCTACTTGCATATAGCTAGGAGTCAACTATAAAATTGTAGTTTCAACTGGCGTGAGAGATGCCAGTAAGCCAAAGTCTAGACTTTCGACCCTCGCATTCTGACGAAAAATGCCTTACTGTGGCCGCCATCTTGTCGTGGACCCTAATACTTTTGAGTTTAAGGAGCGACATCTTTTCCTCAGCGTGGGTCTTATGTGTATTATTTCTATAAATGCTACTTGCATATAGCTAGGAGTCAACTATAAAATTGTAGTTTCAACTGGCGTGAGAGATGCCAGTAAGCCAAAGTCTAGACTTTCGACCCTCGCATTCTGACGAAAAATGCCTTACTGTGGCCGCCATCTTGTCGTGGACCCTAATACTTTTGAGTTTAAGGAGCGACATCTTTTCCTCAGCGTGGGTCTTATGTGTATTATTTCTATAAATGCTACTTGCATATAGCTAGGAGTCAACTATAAAATTGTAGTTTCAACTGGCGTGAGAGATGCCAGTAAGCCAAAGTCTAGACTTTCGACCCTCGCATTCTGACGAAAAATGCCTTACTGTGGCCGCCATCTTGTCGTGGACCCTAATACTTTTGAGTTTAAGGAGCGACATCTTTTCCTCAGCGTGGGTCTTATGTGTATTATTTCTATAAATGCTACTTGCATATAGCTAGGAGTCAACTATAAAATTGTAGTTTCAACTGGCGTGAGGAGCCAGTAAGCCAAAGTCTAGACTTTCGACCCTCGCATTCTGCAGAAAATGCCTCAGAATGCGTGGATCTTGTACATATTATTTTTATAAAAGCTACTTGATTTAGCGAGTCATATTGTAGTTCAACTGCGTGAGAAATTGTAAGCCAAAGTCTAGACTTTCGACCTCGCATTCTGACGAAAAATGCCTTACTGTGGCCGCCATCTTGTCGTGGACCCTAATACTTTTGAGTTTAAGGAGCGACATCTTTTCCTCAGCGTGGGTCTTATGTGTATTATTTCTATAAATGCTACTTGCATATAGCTAGGAGTCAACTATAAAATTGTAGTTTCAACTGGCGTGAGAGATGCCAGTAAGCCAAAGTCTAGACTTTCGACCCTCGCATTCTGACGAAAAATGCCTTACTGTGGCCGCCATCTTGTCGTGGACCCTAATACTTTTGAGTTTAAGGAGCGACATCTTTTCCTCAGCGTGGGTCTTATGTGTATTATTTCTATAAATGCTACTTGCATATAGCTAGGAGTCAACTATAAAATTGTAGTTTCAACTGGCGTGAGAGATGCCAGTAAGCCAAAGTCTAGACTTTCGACCCTCGCATTCTGACGAAAAATGCCTTACTGTGGCCGCCATCTTGTCGTGGACCCTAATACTTTTGAGTTTAAGGAGCGACATCTTTTCCTCAGCGTGGGTCTTATGTGTATTATTTCTATAAATGCTACTTGCATATAGCTAGGAGTCAACTATAAAATTGTAGTTTCAACTGGCGTGAGAGATGCCAGTAAGCCAAAGTCTAGACTTTCGACCCTCGCATTCTGACGAAAAATGCCTTACTGTGGCCGCCATCTTGTCGTGGACCCTAATACTTTTGAGTTTAAGGAGCGACATCTTTTCCTCAGCGTGGGTCTTATGTGTATTATTTCTATAAATGCTACTTGCATATAGCTAGGAGTCAACTATAAAATTGTAGTTTCAACTGGCGTGAGAGATGCCAGTAAGCCAAAGTCTAGACTTTCGACCCTCGCATTCTGACGAAAAATGCCTTACTGTGGCCGCCATCTTGTCGTGGACCCTAATACTTTTGAGTTTAAGGAGCGACATCTTTTCCTCAGCGTGGGTCTTATGTGTATTATTTCTATAAATGCTACTTGCATATAGCTAGGAGTCAACTATAAAATTGTAGTTTCAACTGGCGTGAGAGATGCCAGTAAGCCAAAGTCTAGACTTTCGACCCTCGCATTCTGACGAAAAATGCCTTACTGTGGCCGCCATCTTGTCGTGGACCCTAATACTTTTGAGTTTAAGGAGCGACATCTTTTCCTCAGCGTGGGTCTTATGTGTATTATTTCTATAAATGCTACTTGCATATAGCTAGGAGTCAACTATAAAATTGTAGTTTCAACTGGCGTGAGAGATGCCAGTAAGCCAAAGTCTAGACTTTCGACCCTCGCATTCTGACGAAAAATGCCTTACTGTGGCCGCCATCTTGTCGTGGACCCTAATACTTTTGAGTTTAAGGAGCGACATCTTTTCCTCAGCGTGGGTCTTATGTGTATTATTTCTATAAATGCTACTTGCATATAGCTAGGAGTCAACTATAAAATTGTAGTTTCAACTGGCGTGAGAGATGCCAGTAAGCCAAAGTCTAGACTTTCGACCCTCGCATTCTGACGAAAAATGCCTTACTGTGGCCGCCATCTTGTCGTGGACCCTAATACTTTTGAGTTTAAGGAGCGACATCTTTTCCTCAGCGTGGGTCTTATGTGTATTATTTCTATAAATGCTACTTGCATATAGCTAGGAGTCAACTATAAAATTGTAGTTTCAACTGGCGTGAGAGATGCCAGTAAGCCAAAGTCTAGACTTTCGACCCTCGCATTCTGACGAAAAATGCCTTACTGTGGCCGCCATCTTGTCGTGGACCCTAATACTTTTGAGTTTAAGGAGCGACATCTTTTCCTCAGCGTGGGTCTTATGTGTATTATTTCTATAAATGCTACTTGCATATAGCTAGGAGTCAACTATAAAATTGTAGTTTCAACTGGCGTGAGAGATGCCAGTAAGCCAAAGTCTAGACTTTCGACCCTCGCATTCTGACGAAAAATGCCTTACTGTGGCCGCCATCTTGTCGTGGACCCTAATACTTTTGAGTTTAAGGAGCGACATCTTTTCCTCAGCGTGGGTCTTATGTGTATTATTTCTATAAATGCTACTTGCATATAGCTAGGAGTCAACTATAAAATTGTAGTTTCAACTGGCGTGAGAGATGCCAGTAAGCCAAAGTCTAGACTTTCGACCCTCGCATTCTGACGAAAAATGCCTTACTGTGGCCGCCATCTTGTCGTGGACCCTAATACTTTTGAGTTTAAGGAGCGACATCTTTTCCTCAGCGTGGGTCTTATGTGTATTATTTCTATAAATGCTACTTGCATATAGCTAGGAGTCAACTATAAAATTGTAGTTTCAACTGGCGTGAGAGATGCCAGTAAGCCAAAGTCTAGACTTTCGACCCTCGCATTCTGACGAAAAATGCCTTACTGTGGCCGCCATCTTGTCGTGGACCCTAATACTTTTGAGTTTAAGGAGCGACATCTTTTCCTCAGCGTGGGTCTTATGTGTATTATTTCTATAAATGCTACTTGCATATAGCTAGGAGTCAACTATAAAATTGTAGTTTCAACTGGCGTGAGGAGCATAAAAGTAGTGCACTGCAGAATGTAAGCCAAAGTCTAGACTTTCGACCCTCGCATTCTGACGAAAAATGCCTTACTGTGGCCGCCATCTTGTCGTGGACCCTAATACTTTTGAGTTTAAGGAGCGACATCTTTTCCTCAGCGTGGGTCTTATGTGTATTATTTCTATAAATGCTACTTGCATATAGCTAGGAGTCAACTATAAAATTGTAGTTTCAACTGGCGTGAGAGATGCCAGTAAGCCAAAGTCTAGACTTTCGACCCTCGCATTCTGACGAAAAATGCCTTACTGTGGCCGCCATCTTGTCGTGGACCCTAATACTTTTGAGTTTAAGGAGCGACATCTTTTCCTCAGCGTGGGTCTTATGTGTATTATTTCTATAAATGCTACTTGCATATAGCTAGGAGTCAACTATAAAATTGTAGTTTCAACTGGCGTGAGGAAGCCAGTAAGCCAAAGTCTAGACTTTCGACCCTCGCATTCTGACGAAAAATGCCTTACTGTGGCCGCCATCTTGTCGTGGACCCTAATACTTTTGAGTTTAAGGAGCGACATCTTTTCCTCAGCGTGGGTCTTATGTGTATTATTTCTATAAATGCTACTTGCATATAGCTAGGAGTCAACTATAAAATTGTAGTTTCAACTGGCGTGAGAGATGCCAGTAAGCCAAAGTCTAGACTTTCGACCTCGCATTCTGAGAAAATGCCTCGATGCGTGATCTTGTACATATTATTTTTATAAAGCTACTTGATTAGCAGATCACTATAAATTGTAGTTCAACTGGCGTGAGAGAGAAAGTCTAGACTTTCGACCTCGCATTCTGACGAAAAATGCCTTACTGTGGCCGCCATCTTGTCGTGGACCCTAATACTTTTGAGTTTAAGGAGCGACATCTTTTCCTCAGCGTGGGTCTTATGTGTATTATTTCTATAAATGCTACTTGCATATAGCTAGGAGTCAACTATAAAATTGTAGTTTCAACTGGCGTGAGAGATGCCAGTAAGCCAAAGTCTAGACTTTCGACCCTCGCATTCTGACGAAAAATGCCTTACTGTGGCCGCCATCTTGTCGTGGACCCTAATACTTTTGAGTTTAAGGAGCGACATCTTTTCCTCAGCGTGGGTCTTATGTGTATTATTTCTATAAATGCTACTTGCATATAGCTAGGAGTCAACTATAAAATTGTAGTTTCAACTGGCGTGAGAGATGCCAGTAAGCCAAAGTCTAGACTTTCGACCCTCGCATTCTGACGAAAAATGCCTTACTGTGGCCGCCATCTTGTCGTGGACCCTAATACTTTTGAGTTTAAGGAGCGACATCTTTTCCTCAGCGTGGGTCTTATGTGTATTATTTCTATAAATGCTACTTGCATATAGCTAGGAGTCAACTATAAAATTGTAGTTTCAACTGGCGTGAGAGATGCCAGTAAGCCAAAGTCTAGACTTTCGACCCTCGCATTCTGACGAAAAATGCCTTACTGTGGCCGCCATCTTGTCGTGGACCCTAATACTTTTGAGTTTAAGGAGCGACATCTTTTCCTCAGCGTGGGTCTTATGTGTATTATTTCTATAAATGCTACTTGCATATAGCTAGGAGTCAACTATAAAATTGTAGTTTCAACTGGCGTGAGAGATGCCAGTAAGCCAAAGTCTAGACTTTCGACCCTCGCATTCTGACGAAAAATGCCTTACTGTGGCCGCCATCTTGTCGTGGACCCTAATACTTTTGAGTTTAAGGAGCGACATCTTTTCCTCAGCGTGGGTCTTATGTGTATTATTTCTATAAATGCTACTTGCATATAGCTAGGAGTCAACTATAAAATTGTAGTTTCAACTGGCGTGAGAGATGCCAGTAAGCCAAAGTCTAGACTTTCGACCTCGCATTCTGAGAAAATGCCTCAGAATGCGTGATCTTGTACATATTATTTTATAAAAGCTACTTGATTTAGCAGGAGTCAACTATAAAATTGTAGTTCAACTGGCGTGAGAGAAGTAAGCCAAAGTCTAGACTTTCGACCTCGCATTCTGACGAAAAATGCCTTACTGTGGCCGCCATCTTGTCGTGGACCCTAATACTTTTGAGTTTAAGGAGCGACATCTTTTCCTCAGCGTGGGTCTTATGTGTATTATTTCTATAAATGCTACTTGCATATAGCTAGGAGTCAACTATAAAATTGTAGTTTCAACTGGCGTGAGAGATGCCAGTAAGCCAAAGTCTAGACTTTCGACCCTCGCATTCTGACGAAAAATGCCTTACTGTGGCCGCCATCTTGTCGTGGACCCTAATACTTTTGAGTTTAAGGAGCGACATCTTTTCCTCAGCGTGGGTCTTATGTGTATTATTTCTATAAATGCTACTTGCATATAGCTAGGAGTCAACTATAAAATTGTAGTTTCAACTGGCGTGAGGAAGCCAGTAAGCCAAAGTCTAGACTTTCGACCCTCGCATTCTGACGAAAAATGCCTTACTGTGGCCGCCATCTTGTCGTGGACCCTAATACTTTTGAGTTTAAGGAGCGACATCTTTTCCTCAGCGTGGGTCTTATGTGTATTATTTCTATAAATGCTACTTGCATATAGCTAGGAGTCAACTATAAAATTGTAGTTTCAACTGGCGTGAGAGATGCCAGTAAGCCAAAGTCTAGACTTTCGACCCTCGCATTCTGACGAAAAATGCCTTACTGTGGCCGCCATCTTGTCGTGGACCCTAATACTTTTGAGTTTAAGGAGCGACATCTTTTCCTCAGCGTGGGTCTTATGTGTATTATTTCTATAAATGCTACTTGCATATAGCTAGGAGTCAACTATAAAATTGTAGTTTCAACTGGCGTGAGAGATGCCAGTAAGCCAAAGTCTAGACTTTCGACCCTCGCATTCTGACGAAAAATGCCTTACTGTGGCCGCCATCTTGTCGTGGACCCTAATACTTTTGAGTTTAAGGAGCGACATCTTTTCCTCAGCGTGGGTCTTATGTGTATTATTTCTATAAATGCTACTTGCATATAGCTAGGAGTCAACTATAAAATTGTAGTTTCAACTGGCGTGAGAGATGCCAGTAAGCCAAAGTCTAGACTTTCGACCCTCGCATTCTGACGAAAAATGCCTTACTGTGGCCGCCATCTTGTCGTGGACCCTAATACTTTTGAGTTTAAGGAGCGACATCTTTTCCTCAGCGTGGGTCTTATGTGTATTATTTCTATAAATGCTACTTGCATATAGCTAGGAGTCAACTATAAAATTGTAGTTTCAACTGGCGTGAGAGATGCCAGTAAGCCAAAGTCTAGACTTTCGACCCTCGCATTCTGACGAAAAATGCCTTACTGTGGCCGCCATCTTGTCGTGGACCCTAATACTTTTGAGTTTAAGGAGCGACATCTTTTCCTCAGCGTGGGTCTTATGTGTATTATTTCTATAAATGCTACTTGCATATAGCTAGGAGTCAACTATAAAATTGTAGTTTCAACTGGCGTGAGAGATGCCAGTAAGCCAAAGTCTAGACTTTCGACCCTCGCATGTCGTGCTGGATCTTGTATATATTTTATAGCTACTTGATTTAGGAGTCACTATAATGTATTCTGTAGATTGTCTAACTTCGACCTCGCATTCTGACGAAAAATGCCTTACTGTGGCCGCCATCTTGTCGTGGACCCTAATACTTTTGAGTTTAAGGAGCGACATCTTTTCCTCAGCGTGGGTCTTATGTGTATTATTTCTATAAATGCTACTTGCATATAGCTAGGAGTCAACTATAAAATTGTAGTTTCAACTGGCGTGAGAGATGCCAGTAAGCCAAAGTCTAGACTTTCGACCCTCGCATTCTGACGAAAAATGCCTTACTGTGGCCGCCATCTTGTCGTGGACCCTAATACTTTTGAGTTTAAGGAGCGACATCTTTTCCTCAGCGTGGGTCTTATGTGTATTATTTCTATAAATGCTACTTGCATATAGCTAGGAGTCAACTATAAAATTGTAGTTTCAACTGGCGTGAGAGATGCCAGTAAGCCAAAGTCTAGACTTTCGACCCTCGCATTCTGACGAAAAATGCCTTACTGTGGCCGCCATCTTGTCGTGGACCCTAATACTTTTGAGTTTAAGGAGCGACATCTTTTCCTCAGCGTGGGTCTTATGTGTATTATTTCTATAAATGCTACTTGCATATAGCTAGGAGTCAACTATAAAATTGTAGTTTCAACTGGCGTGAGAGATGCCAGTAAGCCAAAGTCTAGACTTTCGACCCTCGCATTCTGACGAAAAATGCCTTACTGTGGCCGCCATCTTGTCGTGGACCCTAATACTTTTGAGTTTAAGGAGCGACATCTTTTCCTCAGCGTGGGTCTTATGTGTATTATTTCTATAAATGCTACTTGCATATAGCTAGGAGTCAACTATAAAATTGTAGTTTCAACTGGCGTGAGAGATGCCAGTAAGCCAAAGTCTAGACTTTCGACCCTCGCATTCTGACGAAAAATGCCTTACTGTGGCCGCCATCTTGTCGTGGACCCTAATACTTTTGAGTTTAAGGAGCGACATCTTTTCCTCAGCGTGGGTCTTATGTGTATTATTTCTATAAATGCTACTTGCATATAGCTAGGAGTCAACTATAAAATTGTAGTTTCAACTGGCGTGAGAGATGCCAGTAAGCCAAAGTCTAGACTTTCGACCCTCGCATTCTGACGAAAAATGCCTTACTGTGGCCGCCATCTTGTCGTGGACCCTAATACTTTTGAGTTTAAGGAGCGACATCTTTTCCTCAGCGTGGGTCTTATGTGTATTATTTCTATAAATGCTACTTGCATATAGCTAGGAGTCAACTATAAAATTGTAGTTTCAACTGGCGTGAGAGATGCCAGTAAGCCAAAGTCTAGACTTTCGACCCTCGCATTCTGACGAAAAATGCCTTACTGTGGCCGCCATCTTGTCGTGGACCCTAATACTTTTGAGTTTAAGGAGCGACATCTTTTCCTCAGCGTGGGTCTTATGTGTATTATTTCTATAAATGCTACTTGCATATAGCTAGGAGTCAACTATAAAATTGTAGTTTCAACTGGCGTGAGAGATGCCAGTAAGCCAAAGTCTAGACTTTCGACCCTCGCATTCTGACGAAAAATGCCTTACTGTGGCCGCCATCTTGTCGTGGACCCTAATACTTTTGAGTTTAAGGAGCGACATCTTTTCCTCAGCGTGGGTCTTATGTGTATTATTTCTATAAATGCTACTTGCATATAGCTAGGAGTCAACTATAAAATTGTAGTTTCAACTGGCGTGAGAGATGCCAGTAAGCCAAAGTCTAGACTTTCGACCCTCGCATTCTGACGAAAAATGCCTTACTGTGGCCGCCATCTTGTCGTGGACCCTAATACTTTTGAGTTTAAGGAGCGACATCTTTTCCTCAGCGTGGGTCTTATGTGTATTATTTCTATAAATGCTACTTGCATATAGCTAGGAGTCAACTATAAAATTGTAGTTTCAACTGGCGTGAGAGATGCCAGTAAGCCAAAGTCTAGACTTTCGACCCTCGCATTCTGACGAAAAATGCCTTACTGTGGCCGCCATCTTGTCGTGGACCCTAATACTTTTGAGTTTAAGGAGCGACATCTTTTCCTCAGCGTGGGTCTTATGTGTATTATTTCTATAAATGCTACTTGCATATAGCTAGGAGTCAACTATAAAATTGTAGTTTCAACTGGCGTGAGAGATGCCAGTAAGCCAAAGTCTAGACTTTCGACCCTCGCATTCTGACGAAAAATGCCTTACTGTGGCCGCCATCTTGTCGTGGACCCTAATACTTTTGAGTTTAAGGAGCGACATCTTTTCCTCAGCGTGGGTCTTATGTGTATTATTTCTATAAATGCTACTTGCATATAGCTAGGAGTCAACTATAAAATTGTAGTTTCAACTGGCGTGAGAGATGCCAGTAAGCCAAAGTCTAGACTTTCGACCCTCGCATTCTGACGAAAAATGCCTTACTGTGGCCGCCATCTTGTCGTGGACCCTAATACTTTTGAGTTTAAGGAGCGACATCTTTTCCTCAGCGTGGGTCTTATGTGTATTATTTCTATAAATGCTACTTGCATATAGCTAGGAGTCAACTATAAAATTGTAGTTTCAACTGGCGTGAGAGATGCCAGTAAGCCAAAGTCTAGACTTTCGACCCTCGCATTCTGACGAAAAATGCCTTACTGTGGCCGCCATCTTGTCGTGGACCCTAATACTTTTGAGTTTAAGGAGCGACATCTTTTCCTCAGCGTGGGTCTTATGTGTATTATTTCTATAAATGCTACTTGCATATAGCTAGGAGTCAACTATAAAATTGTAGTTTCAACTGGCGTGAGAGATGCCAGTAAGCCAAAGTCTAGACTTTCGACCCTCGCATTCTGACGAAAAATGCCTTACTGTGGCCGCCATCTTGTCGTGGACCCTAATACTTTTGAGTTTAAGGAGCGACATCTTTTCCTCAGCGTGGGTCTTATGTGTATTATTTCTATAAATGCTACTTGCATATAGCTAGGAGTCAACTATAAAATTGTAGTTTCAACTGGCGTGAGAGATGCCAGTAAGCCAAAGTCTAGACTTTCGACCCTCGCATTCTGACGAAAAATGCCTTACTGTGGCCGCCATCTTGTCGTGGACCCTAATACTTTTGAGTTTAAGGAGCGACATCTTTTCCTCAGCGTGGGTCTTATGTGTATTATTTCTATAAATGCTACTTGCATATAGCTAGGAGTCAACTATAAAATTGTAGTTTCAACTGGCGTGAGAGATGCCAGTAAGCCAAAGTCTAGACTTTCGACCCTCGCATTCTGACGAAAAATGCCTTACTGTGGCCGCCATCTTGTCGTGGACCCTAATACTTTTGAGTTTAAGGAGCGACATCTTTTCCTCAGCGTGGGTCTTATGTGTATTATTTCTATAAATGCTACTTGCATATAGCTAGGAGTCAACTATAAAATTGTAGTTTCAACTGGCGTGAGAGATGCCAGTAAGCCAAAGTCTAGACTTTCGACCCTCGCATTCTGCCAGAAAATGCCTCAGAATGCGTGGATCTTGTACATATTATTTTTATAAAAGCTACTTGAATTTAGCGAGGAGTCAACTATAAAATTGTAGTTGCAACTGGCGTGAGAGAATTTTGTAAGCCAAAGTCTAGACTTTCGACCCTCGCATTCTGACGAAAAATGCCTTACTGTGGCCGCCATCTTGTCGTGGACCCTAATACTTTTGAGTTTAAGGAGCGACATCTTTTCCTCAGCGTGGGTCTTATGTGTATTATTTCTATAAATGCTACTTGCATATAGCTAGGAGTCAACTATAAAATTGTAGTTTCAACTGGCGTGAGAGATGCCAGTAAGCCAAAGTCTAGACTTTCGACCCTCGCATTCTGACGAAAAATGCCTTACTGTGGCCGCCATCTTGTCGTGGACCCTAATACTTTTGAGTTTAAGGAGCGACATCTTTTCCTCAGCGTGGGTCTTATGTGTATTATTTCTATAAATGCTACTTGCATATAGCTAGGAGTCAACTATAAAATTGTAGTTTCAACTGGCGTGAGGAAGCCAGTAAGCCAAAGTCTAGACTTTCGACCCTCGCATTCTGACGAAAAATGCCTTACTGTGGCCGCCATCTTGTCGTGGACCCTAATACTTTTGAGTTTAAGGAGCGACATCTTTTCCTCAGCGTGGGTCTTATGTGTATTATTTCTATAAATGCTACTTGCATATAGCTAGGAGTCAACTATAAAATTGTAGTTTCAACTGGCGTGAGAGAATGCCAGTAAGCCAAAGTCTAGACTTTCGACCCTCGCATTCTGACGAAAAATGCCTTACTGTGGCCGCCATCTTGTCGTGGACCCTAATACTTTTGAGTTTAAGGAGCGACATCTTTTCCTCAGCGTGGGTCTTATGTGTATTATTTCTATAAATGCTACTTGCATATAGCTAGGAGTCAACTATAAAATTGTAGTTTCAACTGGCGTGAGAGATGCCAGTAAGCCAAAGTCTAGACTTTCGACCCTCGCATTCTGACGAAAAATGCCTTACTGTGGCCGCCATCTTGTCGTGGACCCTAATACTTTTGAGTTTAAGGAGCGACATCTTTTCCTCAGCGTGGGTCTTATGTGTATTATTTCTATAAATGCTACTTGCATATAGCTAGGAGTCAACTATAAAATTGTAGTTTCAACTGGCGTGAGAAGCCAGTAAGCCAAAGTCTAGACTTTCGACCCTCGCATTCTGACGAAAAATGCCTTACTGTGGCCGCCATCTTGTCGTGGACCCTAATACTTTTGAGTTTAAGGAGCGACATCTTTTCCTCAGCGTGGGTCTTATGTGTATTATTTCTATAAATGCTACTTGCATATAGCTAGGAGTCAACTATAAAATTGTAGTTTCAACTGGCGTGAGAGATGCCAGTAAGCCAAAGTCTAGACTTTCGACCCTCGCATTCTGACGAAAAATGCCTTACTGTGGCCGCCATCTTGTCGTGGACCCTAATACTTTTGAGTTTAAGGAGCGACATCTTTTCCTCAGCGTGGGTCTTATGTGTATTATTTCTATAAATGCTACTTGCATATAGCTAGGAGTCAACTATAAAATTGTAGTTTCAACTGGCGTGAGAGATGCCAGTAAGCCAAAGTCTAGACTTTCGACCCTCGCATTCTGACGAAAAATGCCTTACTGTGGCCGCCATCTTGTCGTGGACCCTAATACTTTTGAGTTTAAGGAGCGACATCTTTTCCTCAGCGTGGGTCTTATGTGTATTATTTCTATAAATGCTACTTGCATATAGCTAGGAGTCAACTATAAAATTGTAGTTTCAACTGGCGTGAGGAGCCAGTAAGCCAAGTCTAGACTTTCGACCTCGCATTCTGCAAAATGCCTCGTGGTTTTTTATTATTTTTATGTATTTTTAATACTATAATTGTTTCAATGCGTGAGAATGTAAGCCAAAGTCTAGACTTTCGACCCTCGCATTCTGACGAAAAATGCCTTACTGTGGCCGCCATCTTGTCGTGGACCCTAATACTTTTGAGTTTAAGGAGCGACATCTTTTCCTCAGCGTGGGTCTTATGTGTATTATTTCTATAAATGCTACTTGCATATAGCTAGGAGTCAACTATAAAATTGTAGTTTCAACTGGCGTGAGAGATGCCAGTAAGCCAAAGTCTAGACTTTCGACCCTCGCATTCTGACGAAAAATGCCTTACTGTGGCCGCCATCTTGTCGTGGACCCTAATACTTTTGAGTTTAAGGAGCGACATCTTTTCCTCAGCGTGGGTCTTATGTGTATTATTTCTATAAATGCTACTTGCATATAGCTAGGAGTCAACTATAAAATTGTAGTTTCAACTGGCGTGAGAGATGCCAGTAAGCCAAAGTCTAGACTTTCGACCCTCGCATTCTGACGAAAAATGCCTTACTGTGGCCGCCATCTTGTCGTGGACCCTAATACTTTTGAGTTTAAGGAGCGACATCTTTTCCTCAGCGTGGGTCTTATGTGTATTATTTCTATAAATGCTACTTGCATATAGCTAGGAGTCAACTATAAAATTGTAGTTTCAACTGGCGTGAGAGATGCCAGTAAGCCAAAGTCTAGACTTTCGACCCTCGCATTCTGACGAAAAATGCCTTACTGTGGCCGCCATCTTGTCGTGGACCCTAATACTTTTGAGTTTAAGGAGCGACATCTTTTCCTCAGCGTGGGTCTTATGTGTATTATTTCTATAAATGCTACTTGCATATAGCTAGGAGTCAACTATAAAATTGTAGTTTCAACTGGCGTGAGAGATGCCAGTAAGCCAAAGTCTAGACTTTCGACCCTCGCATTCTGACGAAAAATGCCTTACTGTGGCCGCCATCTTGTCGTGGACCCTAATACTTTTGAGTTTAAGGAGCGACATCTTTTCCTCAGCGTGGGTCTTATGTGTATTATTTCTATAAATGCTACTTGCATATAGCTAGGAGTCAACTATAAAATTGTAGTTTCAACTGGCGTGAGAGATGCCAGTAAGCCAAAGTCTAGACTTTCGACCCTCGCATTCTGACGAAAAATGCCTTACTGTGGCCGCCATCTTGTCGTGGACCCTAATACTTTTGAGTTTAAGGAGCGACATCTTTTCCTCAGCGTGGGTCTTATGTGTATTATTTCTATAAATGCTACTTGCATATAGCTAGGAGTCAACTATAAAATTGTAGTTTCAACTGGCGTGAGAGATGCCAGTAAGCCAAAGTCTAGACTTTCGACCCTCGCATTCTGACGAAAAATGCCTTACTGTGGCCGCCATCTTGTCGTGGACCCTAATACTTTTGAGTTTAAGGAGCGACATCTTTTCCTCAGCGTGGGTCTTATGTGTATTATTTTATAAAGCTACTTGATATAGCTAGGAGTCAACTATAAAATTGTAGTTTCAACTGGCGTGAGAGATGCCAGTAAGCCAAAGTCTAGACTTTCGACCTCGCATTCTGAGAAAATGCCTCAGAATCTGATTTGTACATTTATTTTTATAAAGCTACTTGATTAGCAGGAGTCAACTATAAAATTGTAGTTCAACTGGCGTGAGAGAAGTAAGCCAAAGTCTAGACTTTCGACCCTCGCATTCTGACGAAAAATGCCTTACTGTGGCCGCCATCTTGTCGTGGACCCTAATACTTTTGAGTTTAAGGAGCGACATCTTTTCCTCAGCGTGGGTCTTATGTGTATTATTTCTATAAATGCTACTTGCATATAGCTAGGAGTCAACTATAAAATTGTAGTTTCAACTGGCGTGAGAGATGCCAGTAAGCCAAAGTCTAGACTTTCGACCCTCGCATTCTGACGAAAAATGCCTTACTGTGGCCGCCATCTTGTCGTGGACCCTAATACTTTTGAGTTTAAGGAGCGACATCTTTTCCTCAGCGTGGGTCTTATGTGTATTATTTCTATAAATGCTACTTGCATATAGCTAGGAGTCAACTATAAAATTGTAGTTTCAACTGGCGTGAGAGATGCCAGTAAGCCAAAGTCTAGACTTTCGACCCTCGCATTCTGACGAAAAATGCCTTACTGTGGCCGCCATCTTGTCGTGGACCCTAATACTTTTGAGTTTAAGGAGCGACATCTTTTCCTCAGCGTGGGTCTTATGTGTATTATTTCTATAAATGCTACTTGCATATAGCTAGGAGTCAACTATAAAATTGTAGTTTCAACTGGCGTGAGGGAGCCAGTAAGCCAAAGTCTAGACTTTCGACCCTCGCATTCTGACGAAAAATGCCTTACTGTGGCCGCCATCTTGTCGTGGACCCTAATACTTTTGAGTTTAAGGAGCGACATCTTTTCCTCAGCGTGGGTCTTATGTGTATTATTTCTATAAATGCTACTTGCATATAGCTAGGAGTCAACTATAAAATTGTAGTTTCAACTGGCGTGAGAGATGCCAGTAAGCCAAAGTCTAGACTTTCGACCCTCGCATTCTGACGAAAAATGCCTTACTGTGGCCGCCATCTTGTCGTGGACCCTAATACTTTTGAGTTTAAGGAGCGACATCTTTTCCTCAGCGTGGGTCTTATGTGTATTATTTCTATAAATGCTACTTGCATATAGCTAGGAGTCAACTATAAAATTGTAGTTTCAACTGGCGTGAGAGATGCCAGTAAGCCAAAGTCTAGACTTTCGACCCTCGCATTCT
Source organism: Nasonia vitripennis (assembly GCF_009193385.2). Lineage (NCBI taxonomy): Eukaryota > Metazoa > Arthropoda > Insecta > Hymenoptera > Pteromalidae > Nasonia > Nasonia vitripennis. The sequence continues at coordinate 162,044 of NW_022279730.1, forward strand.
GACGAAAAATGCCTTACTGTGGCCGCCATCTTGTCGTGGACCCTAATACTTTTGAGTTTAAGGAGCGACATCTTTTCCTCAGCGTGGGTCTTATGTGTATTATTTCTATAAATGCTACTTGCATATAGCTAGGAGTCAACTATAAAATTGTAGTTTCAACTGGCGTGAGAGATGCCAGTAAGCCAAAGTCTAGACTTTCGACCCTCGCATTCTGACGAAAAATGCCTTACTGTGGCCGCCATCTTGTCGTGGACCCTAATACTTTTGAGTTTAAGGAGCGACATCTTTTCCTCAGCGTGGGTCTTATGTGTATTATTTCTATAAATGCTACTTGCATATAGCTAGGAGTCAACTATAAAATTGTAGTTTCAACTGGCGTGAGAGATGCCAGTAAGCCAAAGTCTAGACTTTCGACCCTCGCATTCTGACGAAAAATGCCTTACTGTGGCCGCCATCTTGTCGTGGACCCTAATACTTTTGAGTTTAAGGAGCGACATCTTTTCCTCAGCGTGGGTCTTATGTGTATTATTTCTATAAATGCTACTTGCATATAGCTAGGAGTCAACTATAAAATTGTAGTTTCAACTGGCGTGAGGATGCCAGTAAGCCAAAGTCTAGACTTTCGACCCTCGCATTCTGACGAAAAATGCCTTACTGTGGCCGCCATCTTGTCGTGGACCCTAATACTTTTGAGTTTAAGGAGCGACATCTTTTCCTCAGCGTGGGTCTTATGTGTATTATTTCTATAAATGCTACTTGCATATAGCTAGGAGTCAACTATAAAATTGTAGTTTCAACTGGCGTGAGAGATGCCAGTAAGCCAAAGTCTAGACTTTCGACCCTCGCATTCTGACGAAAAATGCCTTACTGTGGCCGCCATCTTGTCGTGGACCCTAATACTTTTGAGTTTAAGGAGCGACATCTTTTCCTCAGCGTGGGTCTTATGTGTATTATTTCTATAAATGCTACTTGCATATAGCTAGGAGTCAACTATAAAATTGTAGTTTCAACTGGCGTGAGGAAGCCAGTAAGCCAAAGTCTAGACTTTCGACCCTCGCATTCTGACGAAAAATGCCTTACTGTGGCCGCCATCTTGTCGTGGACCCTAATACTTTTGAGTTTAAGGAGCGACATCTTTTCCTCAGCGTGGGTCTTATGTGTATTATTTCTATAAATGCTACTTGCATATAGCTAGGAGTCAACTATAAAATTGTAGTTTCAACTGGCGTGAGAGATGCCAGTAAGCCAAAGTCTAGACTTTCGACCCTCGCATTCTGACGAAAATGCCTTCGATGCGTGGATCTTTGTACATTTTTATTTTTATTTTTATAAAGCTACTTGATATAGCTAGGAGTCAACTATAAAATTGTAGTTTCAACTGGCGTGAGAGAGCCAGTAAGCCAAAGTCTAGACTTTCGACCCTCGCATTCTGACGAAAAATGCCTTACTGTGGCCGCCATCTTGTCGTGGACCCTAATACTTTTGAGTTTAAGGAGCGACATCTTTTCCTCAGCGTGGGTCTTATGTGTATTATTTCTATAAATGCTACTTGCATATAGCTAGGAGTCAACTATAAAATTGTAGTTTCAACTGGCGTGAGAGATGCCAGTAAGCCAAAGTCTAGACTTTCGACCCTCGCATTCTGACGAAAAATGCCTTACTGTGGCCGCCATCTTGTCGTGGACCCTAATACTTTTGAGTTTAAGGAGCGACATCTTTTCCTCAGCGTGGGTCTTATGTGTATTATTTCTATAAATGCTACTTGCATATAGCTAGGAGTCAACTATAAAATTGTAGTTTCAACTGGCGTGAGAGATGCCAGTAAGCCAAAGTCTAGACTTTCGACCCTCGCATTCTGACGAAAAATGCCTTACTGTGGCCGCCATCTTGTCGTGGACCCTAATACTTTTGAGTTTAAGGAGCGACATCTTTTCCTCAGCGTGGGTCTTATGTGTATTATTTCTATAAATGCTACTTGCATATAGCTAGGAGTCAACTATAAAATTGTAGTTTCAACTGGCGTGAGAGATGCCAGTAAGCCAAAGTCTAGACTTTCGACCCTCGCATTCTGACGAAAAATGCCTTACTGTGGCCGCCATCTTGTCGTGGACCCTAATACTTTTGAGTTTAAGGAGCGACATCTTTTCCTCAGCGTGGGTCTTATGTGTATTATTTCTATAAATGCTACTTGCATATAGCTAGGAGTCAACTATAAAATTGTAGTTTCAACTGGCGTGAGAGATGCCAGTAAGCCAAAGTCTAGACTTTCGACCCTCGCATTCTGACGAAAAATGCCTTACTGTGGCCGCCATCTTGTCGTGGACCCTAATACTTTTGAGTTTAAGGAGCGACATCTTTTCCTCAGCGTGGGTCTTATGTGTATTATTTCTATAAATGCTACTTGCATATAGCTAGGAGTCAACTATAAAATTGTAGTTTCAACTGGCGTGAGAGATGCCAGTAAGCCAAAGTCTAGACTTTCGACCCTCGCATTCTGACGAAAAATGCCTTACTGTGGCCGCCATCTTGTCGTGGACCCTAATACTTTTGAGTTTAAGGAGCGACATCTTTTCCTCAGCGTGGGTCTTATGTGTATTATTTCTATAAATGCTACTTGCATATAGCTAGGAGTCAACTATAAAATTGTAGTTTCAACTGGCGTGAGAGATGCCAGTAAGCCAAAGTCTAGACTTTCGACCCTCGCATTCTGACGAAAAATGCCTTACTGTGGCCGCCATCTTGTCGTGGACCCTAATACTTTTGAGTTTAAGGAGCGACATCTTTTCCTCAGCGTGGGTCTTATGTGTATTATTTCTATAAATGCTACTTGCATATAGCTAGGAGTCAACTATAAAATTGTAGTTTCAACTGGCGTGAGAGATGCCAGTAAGCCAAAGTCTAGACTTTCGACCCTCGCATTCTGACGAAAAATGCCTTACTGTGGCCGCCATCTTGTCGTGGACCCTAATACTTTTGAGTTTAAGGAGCGACATCTTTTCCTCAGCGTGGGTCTTATGTGTATTATTTCTATAAATGCTACTTGCATATAGCTAGGAGTCAACTATAAAATTGTAGTTTCAACTGGCGTGAGAGATGCCAGTAAGCCAAAGTCTAGACTTTCGACCCTCGCATTCTGACGAAAAATGCCTTACTGTGGCCGCCATCTTGTCGTGGACCCTAATACTTTTGAGTTTAAGGAGCGACATCTTTTCCTCAGCGTGGGTCTTATGTGTATTATTTCTATAAATGCTACTTGCATATAGCTAGGAGTCAACTATAAAATTGTAGTTTCAACTGGCGTGAGGGAGCCAGTAAGCCAAAGTCTAGACTTTCGACCCTCGCATTCTGACGAAAAATGCCTTACTGTGGCCGCCATCTTGTCGTGGACCCTAATACTTTTGAGTTTAAGGAGCGACATCTTTTCCTCAGCGTGGGTCTTATGTGTATTATTTCTATAAATGCTACTTGCATATAGCTAGGAGTCAACTATAAAATTGTAGTTTCAACTGGCGTGAGAGATGCCAGTAAGCCAAAGTCTAGACTTTCGACCCTCGCATTCTGACGAAAAATGCCTTACTGTGGCCGCCATCTTGTCGTGGACCCTAATACTTTTGAGTTTAAGGAGCGACATCTTTTCCTCAGCGTGGGTCTTATGTGTATTATTTCTATAAATGCTACTTGCATATAGCTAGGAGTCAACTATAAAATTGTAGTTTCAACTGGCGTGAGAGATGCCAGTAAGCCAAAGTCTAGACTTTCGACCCTCGCATTCTGACGAAAAATGCCTTACTGTGGCCGCCATCTTGTCGTGGACCCTAATACTTTTGAGTTTAAGGAGCGACATCTTTTCCTCAGCGTGGGTCTTATGTGTATTATTTCTATAAATGCTACTTGCATATAGCTAGGAGTCAACTATAAAATTGTAGTTTCAACTGGCGTGAGAGATGCCAGTAAGCCAAAGTCTAGACTTTCGACCCTCGCATTCTGACGAAAAATGCCTTACTGTGGCCGCCATCTTGTCGTGGACCCTAATACTTTTGAGTTTAAGGAGCGACATCTTTTCCTCAGCGTGGGTCTTATGTGTATTATTTCTATAAATGCTACTTGCATATAGCTAGGAGTCAACTATAAAATTGTAGTTTCAACTGGCGTGAGAGATGCCAGTAAGCCAAAGTCTAGACTTTCGACCCTCGCATTCTGACGAAAAATGCCTTACTGTGGCCGCCATCTTGTCGTGGACCCTAATACTTTTGAGTTTAAGGAGCGACATCTTTTCCTCAGCGTGGGTCTTATGTGTATTATTTCTATAAATGCTACTTGCATATAGCTAGGAGTCAACTATAAAATTGTAGTTTCAACTGGCGTGAGAGATGCCAGTAAGCCAAAGTCTAGACTTTCGACCCTCGCATTCTGACGAAAAATGCCTTACTGTGGCCGCCATCTTGTCGTGGACCCTAATACTTTTGAGTTTAAGGAGCGACATCTTTTCCTCAGCGTGGGTCTTATGTGTATTATTTCTATAAATGCTACTTGCATATAGCTAGGAGTCAACTATAAAATTGTAGTTTCAACTGGCGTGAGAGATGCCAGTAAGCCAAAGTCTAGACTTTCGACCCTCGCATTCTGACGAAAAATGCCTTACTGTGGCCGCCATCTTGTCGTGGACCCTAATACTTTTGAGTTTAAGGAGCGACATCTTTTCCTCAGCGTGGGTCTTATGTGTATTATTTCTATAAATGCTACTTGCATATAGCTAGGAGTCAACTATAAAATTGTAGTTTCAACTGGCGTGAGGAAGCCAGTAAGCCAAAGTCTAGACTTTCGACCCTCGCATTCTGACGAAAAATGCCTTACTGTGGCCGCCATCTTGTCGTGGACCCTAATACTTTTGAGTTTAAGGAGCGACATCTTTTCCTCAGCGTGGGTCTTATGTGTATTATTTCTATAAATGCTACTTGCATATAGCTAGGAGTCAACTATAAAATTGTAGTTTCAACTGGCGTGAGGGATGCCAGTAAGCCAA